>NC_073746.1:221235374-221538835 GCF_029784135.1 Toxorhynchites rutilus septentrionalis
CTGTCGGAAGTTGCGTCGTTCATCAAGAACCATGTTCCGGTCGGATCTGCCGTCGGCCCATTACTCGAAGCGATCGTTAGAGAAAATTGAGCGGCTGAATATCGATGTGGCACCCAAGTCGGCGAACCCGCCCAACGTCCCCAGCTGCGTCTGATCGAGAATTTCTAGGCAAACCTGAAGCGTAGAATCTGCTCCAACAATTTTGTTGCAAAAGCTGAGAAGGAATTGATAAATAAAACGAAGAAAAACTTAAAATATGTCTACACGCATGTTTTCGTCCGCCATGGCGAATGTTCCGGTTAACTGCCGGAAGGCCCCTCGCAAGGGCGTAGATTTTTTTTGCAAGTAAGCTAATATAATTACCTTCCATGGGAAATTTATCAAACAAAATTATCTGTCTTGGTTTATTTTTTATCACCAGCCGAAAAAAGTCCATTTTTTTAAAGCAAACGTTATTCCAATAAAGATTTATCACCTATAGAGAGAGTACATGAAATCGGGGTTCACAAAAAAATTGATGCCAACTGTCTTCAAATTGCATGAAACGTTGATTAACGTCTCTCATTAGTAGTTGTTTTGAAATACGAAGCAATACGTATGGTTTAGGGTGCCAATGAAAATTCCATCTCGATTTTTTATACGGGACTTCCTGCGAAATGCTGATTTGCACGATCAAATACGCTCTGTGAATTATTAGCTCAATCGGACTTCATTTACTAGTGTCACAAACGTCAAAGTTTGAGCTTTATGAAAACTGAAAAATCACTCAAGGAGGAACTACATGAAATCAGGCTTTTGATGTCAAATGGCACTCGGTCGTTTTTCCGACTTGAATTTTTCTAGTTGTTTTCTACGAAGAGATGGATGAATATTTTGACGTGGAAATGATATCTCGGCTAGCAGATTTGAACTATTTTTGATGTGCCGTGTATGAAGCATGATCTAAAATAGCTCTGCTTCAGAGTCACATCAAAAAATCAAATTACACCATATCTCATTTACAGCACTATCGACCCTCAGAAGGTCGCCTCTCTAGCGATGATTCCCTTGAGATTACTCTGTGGCATGCCCAGTTCTGGCAACACGGGCATAGTCAGTTTAGCGATCAAGCGCGCTAGGTACTCGGCATATTTTCCGCCATCTTATCAGCAGGCAGTCACCGTTCGGCTTCGGACGGTGTCCGATTATCCCACGGACGCTCAGCGACACACAATTACCATGAAATGGATAGTTGTTAGTAGGGAGGGGCAAGAGTCAGGATTCTCTTAGGGGAGTAATGTGATTATGCAAATTCGTGAATGATTGTTTTTTTTTCTTTAAACTTCAAAGTTCATTCGCCTCTAGTGTATTTGAGTTCGCGAAATGGCTTATTTACACCAAGTAAGTTGAAGTAGTATAGGTAAACCACGTGTAAAAATGGGGTAATAGTGTTTGTGAGAAAAGAGCAAAGCACACGTAAATAAATCAATTCACTTATCAGACTGTGTAGCGCTTCATTGACACGAGTCTTTGAATATATTTGAAAAAAATTACAATTCAATACTAAAGTAAAATATATAAACGATATGTTCCGATGAACAATTGCAAATATAAATATATGTAGAAGGTTCCTTTGCATATGAAGTAAAATTATGATTACATGCGAGCGTAACATGAGCAATTTATAACACATGCGAATTGGGGCTCTTCTCTTCGTTGGCTTTTCTCCGAGGCATTTTGATTGAATGTAATACTTTTCCGTTTACTGTTTTTGAAAGCATAGACAGTCGTGGCAGTGTTCCGAGTTCTGCAATACAATTTGCTTAACCAATGTTAAAGTTGCTAAAACTTACATTATAGACCCATTAAACGTAAAGATAATAATTGTATTTATATAAACACAATTTTATTCTATTGATTTTCATGACATGAAACGCTATGACTCAGGAATAACATTTTATTGAGTGGTTTTTATAGCCGTTTTGATGATTTTATCTGGCATCATTGTCGAAAAAATAACGATGCTTTCATCAATACAAACAAAACTATTGCCTAACATTGAAAAATGAAAATTCAACTTTCAGAGCACTAGCTCGAATTTTCCGACGTTTTTGACGTAGGACTACGTCTAACCGGAAGATATAGGGGGTGAAATGAAAATCTAGGCACTGAACAAGTAGGAAAAAATGCAAGATTTGTAACGCTTATAACTCGAGCATTTCTCAATAGATCGCAAAGGTTTTTGCAACAATTGATAGGAAATATATCTACGAGTCTATCATAACGAATAACATTTCATTTTTCTTGAGATAAATAATTGAATAATTGTGAAATATCAAGCATTGTCCAAATGCACTATGTGCCCATTTTTGATTGGTCCATTTTGTGCTCCTCAAATCGTACCGACCAAAACGGGCAACCAGAGCAGCAGCGAAATAGAATGAAGCACGATTGGAAAGGAAAAAGAAAAAAAATGAACGAAACATTGGTCGCAGTTTCACACATGCGTAATTCTCGAGCCAGCCAGTCAGCTTAAAAATCCCCGCTCCGCTGCCGTAACGATCATTCTCATTCAAACCGTACACCACATCAGTTCGCATCACAACACATCAACAAACCAACCCAATCAGCCATGTCTGGACATGGCAAAGGAGGAAAAGTGAAGGGAAAAGCAAAATCCCGCTCGAACCGTGTTGATCTGGAGTTCCCCGCAAGGGTAGCTAGGCCGAGCGCGTTAGTATCAGTGCACCAGTCCACCTAGTCGGCGTTATATAGTTTCGGCCGCCGAAGTGATCGAGTTAGCTGGCAAAGCTGCTCGCGACGATAAGAAAACCCGCATTCGGAACAGAACACATTCGGTTCGGTGGACATCAAGACAACAGGCAGTTGCAGCGAGTGGCGAGTGGCAAATGCAATCGCAAAACGGCATCAGGTAGCAGAAAAAAAAAGTTTGTTCTTTATACAAACTGCTTTGGTGGCAAATCCAGAACAAGGCGGCATCGAGGGCGTTCGAAATGGTTTTTTTCAAAACCACGAGTACTAAGTTTTCTAAATTGGAACCACTCCATAAAACAAGGCGCTTTTCAAGGCCATTAAACCTTCCAAAAAAGAGTTTAGGAAATACAGTTCAATGCTTTCTAAAACATTATCCAAAATAATAATAAAACACAAATTGATGTTTTCATAATTTGTTGGCCAGGATCTGATGAGTATGTGAATTTGGCAGTTGTTCTGAGCTTATTGATAGTTGGGGACTTTCCTGATTATTCAATTTTCACCAAATCTTAAATAACATATTGAAAGTACAGTAATTTACAATTAGTTCGACATTTAGCAAATTAGACGGACATGTAATGCGACTTATTTAGTTGGACATTTTTGTAAACATAGAGATCCAAATTATGACCCCACATTGAAAGTCGACACTGTACCACTGTCATCGCAAATGTTCAATTACAGGTTAAAATCGCCTCCAATGCGACACTGAGTGGCACTTCGGCGCGTCACATTAAATATAATTTACTGTACAACATGTCACGAGCTGGAAGGGAAGAAATTTTCCAACTGTGAAGGCTGTGGCGAGTGGTAAACGCAATCGTTAAACAGGAAGGTTTAGTCGAACAAGATGGGGATATCGAGTGATAACAAAACAATAAACTCTTCAAATTAAAGATAATTTTGTGATCCTGAAAAGGACCCTTTTTAGCCTGCATGTGAATCCAACGAGCGAACAAATCGTAATGAATGTATTTTTATGCCATCGCTGCCTTTTAACGCTCTTTCGTTCGTCTCGTTGGACTCGCCCCTTTGGCTGAGTCTGCCGATTTGTCTCTATCCTGTGACCGTGTACTGCTAAAATACAAAATGCGCGAATCCGCTGAAAAATATCTCATTCTCTTTCAAACCGTAAATCAGTGTTGGTGGTGGTTGTATGGCATCGTTTCACATCACATCGCATCAACGGATTGGTGCCGGAGTACCAGTATACCTAATAGCGGTTATAGAATTTCGGCCGCCGGAGTGCTCGAGTTGGCTTGCAAAGCTGCTCACGACAATAAGAAAACCCGCCTACAGAACAGAACACATTCGGTTCGATGGCAACAACTAGTTTCAGCGAGTGGCAAACGCAATCGCAAAACGGCAGCAGGTAGAAGAAGGAAAAAGTTTGTTTATACAGACTGTTTTGGTGGCAAAACCAGCCACCGTAAAACACGGCGCTTTTCAGGGCCATTAAACCTTTCAAAGAAGAGTTATTAAAAGTTTTTCACAATACCAATGCATTCTAAAGTGACATAATATGACATATAATATAAACTGATTTATTTTGTTTATGGTTGTTCTTGAACTTATTGGTTTGGGGTCTTTTAAATTGATCATTCAGTTTTCACAAACCCATGCATGGTTTCCGAATTAAAAGTGGCTTCAAATTACAACACATTGTATGCAGGATGGCATTAACGAATTTTCTCGTTACCAAGAACTGCTTTCTTTGGTTGATAACTGATGTTGAAAATTGACTGACGTTACATCTGCATTGTATAGAAACATAACTAAGGAGCAACATGATGAGCTATGTATTTCCTGCTGCTCTGTCCTTATTTTAAAGGACTTTAATCCTGTGTTAATTTACTGTTGGTTTTTCAGAACGCTTATAGCTAGTTTAATTCTCGACAGATCGTAGAGTTCGTCTCCAAAACCTCAGTTCTTTTTCATTTCTATTTACTTTGTTTGCGGAGATACAAATCTTACAATTCATTCGTCTTCGAAACCACAGTTTAAGGTACGGTAATGTGCTCAATAGTGAAATATATGATAGTGAATAAGCTGATGACCACCTATGCATTCCCTATCACAGCCATCATTTTGATTGTACGATATGTGCATACGCCGAAAGATGCCCGGCGTTGAACATTTAATAAGTACAAAGCCTTCAGAAAAAGTCACAGGAGGGTTGTGTCCGAGACACGACCGCATAATTGACGTAGGATTCCGTTAGGTTATCTGTTGATTTTGGATAATTACATCGTTAAACTCTTTGATAATGATTAGGTGGACCTGAAAAAGGCCTTTTTGTTTGGTTGTTGGGTATTGTTTGTTCATTCCACCAGTGTTTAACGGGTGATGATAACAGAAGGATGATAAACAGTCGTTGGATGGTGCGTATCAGATAAAGGATACCGAAAAGGAACGAGATATGATGAGAATCGCTCTCTATGATCCTAGACGAGATGCCTCTTGTGATATGTATTGATGAAATAAAGAAAACAAATTCACCAATGTAATATAAGATAATTATTAATACCGAACACAATTATCAATTTTTCTTATCAGTAAAAACATGTTACTTTAATATAGCGAAAATATATTTGAAATGGGAAAGGTAATTTTCTTTAATAATTTTTACTTTCTGATTGTTTATTCAACCCAATGCGAATTTTAATTGGACTAACAATACCTAATAGTATATGTACACCTAATACTATATGTACAATATGTAGTGAGACTCTATGTTGTACGGGAAAGGGTTAACACAACGGTTAACAATCGTATACAATTTTACACCTACCCTTGTGCTAAATTTTTCACAATACACGATCGGACATTGATATTGAGTTTCACGAAGCAACCAACATTAAAGTTCCAAATTTAAATTTTATTTGTTAGAATTATTCGTATCACTCTTCTTATTTGCAATATAAAAATGCCCCCGACTTTCATGTATTTGCAGTGCCGATTTCCATCAGGCAGCTTGGTTTTGATGTCTCTGTTTGGGAACACAACTCGGCGGGAGCAAAAGCTCCCCCTACTTTCATGTATTTGCAATGCTGATTTCCCCTAGGCAACTTGGTTTTGATGTCTCTGTTAGGGAACCGCCGCATGTGTCGTCAATTTCGACCAATCAGAAGTGGGTATTTCCGTTAGGATAGGGGTTGAGATTTTTCAATTGTTTGATAGTTAGTTTAATGATATATATTATTTTATTCAATATAAAAAATTGTTATGGAATGCCGAAATCGATTGACGCAAAAATTTCATCAATCCGTCATGAAATGACTGAGCAATAAGCGTTTGAAATTGGACAATTTTCACGATGTGCTCGATTCTCGATTTTCAATTTGTACCCCAATATGTTCCCGAAAGACGTAATCCTACGTCAAAAAATCAAGAATCAACTATGAGATAGTAAGAAAAAATTGATGTGGAGTCGATCTGGCGTAGTGGTAACATCCATGCCTCTCACGCTAAAGATCACGAGTTCAATTCTCACTCCCGACATTCTTCCAAAAATGGAAGTAAAAAGTGACGAACCAGCCAAATGAGTTAAAAATCACTATAATACAGATAAAAAAAAAGAAAAAATTGAGAAAGTTTGTAAAAACAAAAGCAAAAACACAACACAAAAGTTCTTTTCAGAACCCCCAACATGTTCATAAAGAGTAAACAGTAAACTAATCCATTTTTCAGGTAGATAGGTGGGTATTCACGTAGGAGAAGAAAATAAAACAATATATTTAAAAAATATATTTAGCAAAAGCTGTCCCCTTTGTATAGTCCTACGTCACTCCGGTTATGTTCCCGACATTACCCACCCGTCTTTTTCACTATACAGTGCGACAGCAGATGAAAATTTGATATCTTGTGAGTAATCGATTAGAGTTTGGTTGATATTACTTGATGGGAAGTGTGCAAAAACGATCATTTTCTTCACACTGTTTCGCAAAATTATTGATTTTCGGGTGAGGGTGAGGGAGGGAGATGAAAGAAATGAGCGCCATTGTGGCTAGCTTCCACCTTCACCTCAACCGCATTCGCATTTGAAGTGTCAAGCCTATTTGAAGCAGGGCTCGAAATCTTCGAAGGTGAAAAATGAGGACCGACTCTACTCTCAGTAGCTCAGTAGCTCAGTGAGGACCGACTCTACTCTCAGTAGCTCAGCTTCGGCAGTCGCTGGCAGCTTAAAGTGACTTGACTAAAGGGTGTGTCACATCAAATTGCATCACGGAAAAAACGCTGTAGAAATTCGCCCAGTAGACCGATCCTTTTGAAAATTTTAGACAGTAAAATAAAAACTATTAAACAACTTTTGGCATTTTCTTTTTATTCATACTTCGAGCCCAAGCCCGTATGCTCGCACCTTCCTCTTTACCCCGTCCATAAGGTTCTGTACAACGTCAGGTTGCAGTTTTTTTTTGAACAGAAATCCATTTTCTCTTGAAGTCCGCCTCCGATTTGACAACTTTTGGGTTCTTCCGGAGGGCCTGCTTCATAATCGTCCAATATTTCTCTATTGGGCGAAGCTCCGGCGCCTTGGGCGGGTTCATTTCCTTTGGCACGAAGGTGACCCCGTTGGCATGGCACGAAGCCAACGGGGTCCAACACGTCCTTTGAAAAGTGGCACGAAGCGAGATCCGGCCAGAAGATGGTCGGGCCCTCGTGCTGCTTCAATAGTGGTAGTAAGCGCTTCTGTAGGTACTCCTTAAGGTAAACCTGCCCGTTTACCGTGCCGGTAATCACGAAGGGGGCGCTCCGCTTTCCGCAAGAGCAGATCGCTTGCCACACCATATACTTTTTGGCAAACTTGGATAGTTTCTGCTTGCGAATCTCCTCCGGAACGCTGAATTTGTCCTCTGCGGAGAAGAACAACAGGCCCGGCAGCTGACGAAAGTCCGCTTTGACGTAGGTTTCGTCGTCCATTACCAGGCAATGCGGCTTCGTCAGCATTTCGGTGTACAGCTTCCGGGCTCGCGTCTTCCCCACCATGTTTTGCCTTTCGTCGCGGTTAGGAGCCTTCTGAACCTTGTATGTACGCAGGTCTTCCCGCTGCTTGGTCCTTAACTACGCGCTTGTGATCTTTTTTACTGACGGAGCATCCATTTTTGCCGTTCTTCACCTTCCGGTCGATGGTTAGGTTCCCGAAGTATCGTTTTAGTACTCTGCTGACCGTGGATTGGACGATTCCCAGCATCTTACCGATGTCCCGATGTGACAACTCCGGATTCTCGAAATGAGTGCACAAGATTAATTCACGACGCTCTTTTTCGTTCGACGACATTTTTCCAAATTTACGAAAAATTGACAGTGAAGCATGGCCAACGTGATCTATACACTCTTATCTGATTATAAGCGGAAGCTGAAGATATAATTCCTAAAAATTAAATTTCTACAGCGTTTTTTACGTGATGCAATTTGATGTGACACACCCTTTAGAAAATGAATTGTCTAACGTTGACTAGCGAGGATGACTGGTGAACTAGTCCAGTCAGTGGTTATTTTAACTGACTCGACTAATGAATACAAATCTGCCTCTTCATTCAACCGACTTCAATCCACACTTCCATTTCCCCTTGACACTAATTCATACTCGCGTACGCAATATTATTTTTACATCCATATAAAGGAGAAAATATGATTTCTGAGGCAAAGAAGTTACCACATTAATGAACGGTTTATTGTCTACCCATCGTGAACTCAAACCAAAGAACTTAGACATTTATCAAGTATGCTATAAGGTCCTCGCGTTAGTATTAGCGTGCAAAACAGCGTATACACACTGACGCTATTTTATACGTGTGAGTAATTTTCGTGTATGATGGGGGAAGTCATTTCAAAATGCAATGAGGACAATTTGACTGGGAAGAATGAAATGATATCGGTAGAGGGAGATAGCTACTAAACGCCCGACTGACTGTTCAGTCGTTTTGGCGGAGAAACTGCGTGAAGAAGCCAAAAGTCATTACTAACTGACTACGGATATAGTCAGTCAGATAGTCAGCTGACTATGCTCAGTTGACTATGACTATGCAGAGCCCTGATTTGAAGTCAAGCGCGCCCCATGCACAGGGGTGAAAAAATATTGCACCTCGTTGAAACATTAGTTCTCCGTTTTGACAGCACGGATAGGTAACCATTTGAACCATTTACGGGTTAGAGAATAGTAAATGACCATTAAAACTATTATATAAAAACGTCAAAAGCCAATTACTTTGCACAAATTGGCTCTTTAGTTAAATTCGTCGGGCCTGAGCCATTTTGCGGAATATCTATGTTCTGTTCGAAATCAGAGCTCTGAATCTGGTAATTATCGATGATTGATACCAACTGGAGGGCTCTATCAACACTGGGGTATTAGAAGCCATTCGAATCACCTAGTTACATAATCAAAACCAGTTGCTTGGTCGGGGATCAAAATGTTAACAGTATAGAGGTAGTGGGGGCAAAGTGGTCACGTGAGGTAAAGTGGACACCTGCTTGTTTGGTAGATTAACTATTGACTTTTGACACCGTATTGATAGTCACCATTTGTTGGAAGAATTTCATGACTTTAGAGTCACACTGTACTTCAGTGGGGCTGTCGCATGTCAACATACAAATAAAAACAAAAATCTCGGTAGCCACTCGGCCATAGTTTTGTGCGTTTCGAATTTGAAGAATTTCTAGTGAAATATAATTAATTTGACCTAATATTTTTGACAAATCAACAGTTTGGGCGACTGTTCACATATTCTAGGAGAGGTGAACAGATATTTTGTTCAGTGTTTCCTACTGCGTGTTTGTGTTTCCTACTGCGTTTTTGTACGTATGAGAAAATTTCAATTATGACTCTAGGTGAATAGGCCTAGCTCATTTTCTCCTAGCATGATATGTGCGATCGACCACTTTGTCCCCCACAGGTGACCACTTTCCCCCTCACTTCCCCTATACTGCCGTTTTATACATAGTTGTCCCACGTTCCAAAATCAGCAACTGAGAAAAATGCAATCAAAGTTTTCTACCATGTTTGTTTACCAGAAGTTTTAGGCATTTCAGTTTAGAAATATACCGGGTTTTTGTAAGCAGTTACCTATTGTCTAATGGAATGTGAAAAGTTCCCTGACTTGAATCAATTAAGCTTGATTATGGGTTTAAAATCTCATGGTGGGACAGTTATGCTAAGAATATTAACATGGGACAATTGAACTGGGAACAAACAATAAGTTCTTTTGTGTTTTTCCGAAAGATTATGCACATAGGCATCGTTTTATAAAGAAGAGAGTGATCTGCAACACCTTTACAGAATATAAATCACATTGTTGTTAGGCATTCGCTATCACGTGTAGACGTGTTCTGTTGAAATAGAGTTCTGATTTGTTTTATAACATTGTATTCACATTCTCTAATTGCAGCACTATGTTCTACGTTTCGGTTACCAACTGTAGATATCCATTGATACTGGAAGTAATATATTATTATATTAATATATTAGTAATATATTACTAATTAATTTTAAACATTCAAAATGTTAAAAATATTATATTAAATATTATTCAGCTGTTCTACCAACGAATATTTTCAGCTTGGATACGATATGTGTTTGTAAATACATTTTCGTTACGTGGGCTGTGGCCGATTTGCGATCTTGATACATTCATTACTTTATTCCCTTTTTTAGTACGTTGACTGATTTTTTTATATTTTTTTTTGGACGGATCGAGTAGATCGCTCTTAAACGATGGGAAACTGACAGATTATAAAGGTTGTTTCTGTTATTTTGAAGCTAAAACTTCGCAACATCCACTATGTGTATGCAGTGTGTCGATTCAGTGACTGTGGATTCCTTAACGATTGACCTCCCGATTCTAGACCTCTATAGCGCTCAGAGGGGTTAGAGGGGTTGCCTCTATAGCGTGGTCGCTTGTAATCTTATAATCGGCGACCGTGTACCTATGTATTGCGTGATTTGTCATGTTTCCACGTGATTCTACCTATCTGTCACGTATTTCAACATTCGGTGGGGAATATCCATGGCTTATCTAGGATGGCAGGTGGGAGAACCCAGAAAACTTATGGAACATCAAAAATATTTCCCACACCAAAGTAGGTCCTTCTGGAGCTGACTATCAGTGAGAAGGGAATGCCCGAGCCGCTGATCTTTGCTTCAGGGCTTGCGGTGAACGGGGAGATATACAGTACGAAGTGCCTGCCGAATGTTGCCGCCTCCATCAAGAAGTATCACGCGAAGAAGGATGTGGTCATTAGTCGGACTTTGCCTCGGTCATTCACTGGAGGAGATGAACCGGTTGATAAGGATTTTAGGATTTTGGTCGAACTACGAGGAGCGTTCAAAAAATAAGTTTCAGTGCCTCAGAAATCGCGGAAAAATAAAGTTAGGACAAAGAACATGGTGATTTTCGTAATCTACGTGTTATTTTCTGTTTTTTTTACATAATCGCCGTAACGTTCGAGGTATTTTTCATAGCGTGGCAAGAGTTTTTCTATTCCGAGCGCGAAGTGCGTAGCGTCCATCTTTTTGAAGTACGATGTAACTGCGTCACGAGTTTCTTCAGTGTTAAAAACATCTTGTTTTTTGTCCTAATTTTATTTTTCCGCGATTTTTGAGGCACTGAAACTTATTTTTTGAACGACCCTCGTGTCTTTCGTAGTTTTTTTCGTCTATATTCGAATTTAGCCTATTTTTTAATGCATACATTATGTAAGCATCATTCCCTTCTCTCTGGAGAAAAATTAAAATGTAATCTACTACTAACTATGCATTTGAAAATTTATCGAATGGAGCTAAAGCTTTGAACAAAAAAAAAACCTTTTAACGGCGAAAAAAGGATTTTCTATAAACCCTCCACTCTATTCTGCACCAAAAAGCTCTACAGTGAGCCCCCTGGTATTGGACACACTGAACTCAACCAACGATCAGAACAAATTAAAAAAAAAAGAATCAAAATGGTTGAGCAAATACAACGAAGAAAAACAGAACATGTGCTTTTTAGGATCAAGATTCTTTGAAAGGAACACAATTAAATATAGCAAAACAAAATCTTTCAATGCTTAATGATGGTTTACAATTAACAATTTGAACAAACACAATTTCAAATGTAATGATTATTTTTTCATGATAAAGTTTAATTTTAAAATAAATTAATAATTGCGCAATTTCTTCTTTTAAAGGGTGTGTCACATCAAATTGCATCACGGAAAAAACGCTGTAGAAATTTAATTTTTAGGAATTATGGTGCCTATTCTGTATTCCGACGGATTTCTATTTCGTTCGAAAGTGATATTTCGATCGTTTTCGAATTTACCATTCCCTATTCCAATCGTTTTGCTCGTTTCGAACGAAAGTGTTAGAAAATTTCGAATATGCATCGATCTGTCAAAAACCGATAAACAAAAAGAAACACCGTATTAAATAGCGGCGAGTGCGAGTTGAATTTCAGTTAATTTTTGATCCTAAGAGAAATTTGTGAGAAAATTTTCTCGTTCAATGGATTCCGTTTTGTTACCGATTTTGGCGGAGCAAGAAGAAATTGGAATGCCTTGCTACCATCGGCGAAACCACCGAAAATCAACCGACTTCATGAAACTTTCTGATGAAGCGTAAGTATCCGTCTCAAAAATCCCATGTTTGTTTCTCTTATTGATTAATTTTGCCCTTATTCAGATTCATCAAAAGTTTTCGTCTAAGTAAGGAAGCTTTTCGGTACGTTTTAGAGGAAATTGAGAACTGCCTTACCACAAGGAAAGGTGGTCTATCCACGGAGGTGAAACTCGCAGCATGTTTGCGATTCTTTGCTGAAGGAAATTATCAACATGGAGCAGGGCAAGATTATCACATTGCCATAGCACAGCCCACATTTTCCAAGGTGCTGACTGAAATGCTTAACATTCTGGAGCGGACACTGTGTAAGAAATGGATTTCCCTAAATATGACGGAAGACGAACAGCGGCGTGCTAAACTACACTTCTATCAGAAAACATCAATTCCGGGTGTTATTATGTGTTTGGATGGAACCCACGTAAAAATTATTCCACCTAAGCTGAATCGAAATTTGTTTTTTAATCGGAAGGGATTTTATAGTCTCAACGTTCTGATTGTAAGTATTATTAGTATTTGAATTAACAAATCAATGAACAAATACTCTTTTTTATCAACATAGGTTTGTGACGATCAGCAAAGGATTCGTTTCGTTGATCCTACCTTCCAGGGATCTAATCATGACTCTCATATATGGCGTGTAAGCCCTGCAAGAACTCACTTTGAGCAGCTTCACCAAAATGGTGAAGTTAATACTAAGATTCTAGGTAATGTTCAACTACAATATTTTAGTATACTTGTATGTACTGTGTGATAAAATATTTTCAGGTGATGCTGGTTATCCATCGGAACCTTGGTTAGTAACGCCATTCAGAGCAGCGGAGGAAGGGAGTTTGGAGAGCGATTTTAATCGCAGGCATGCCTTGGGTCGTGCTATCGTCGAGCGGACAATCGGTTTACTAAAAAATCGGTTTAGATGCATCCTTGGCGCGAGACAACTTCACTACAATCCTACTAAATGCGCTCAAATTATAAATGTATGCTGTGCACTTCACAATATATGCTTAGAATTTGGTCGTTCTCAGTAGTTATAATATGTTATGCAGCTGTTTACATAATAAACTTTTGTTTAAATTAATATTTATGACTGTTAAATTTCATCTAACTTGTTTGCAAATGCTCAAATAAATAACAACCACCGGAAAAGGAAGTGTCTTCCTTACTTAACTATGGTTTCGGCAGAATTATTTACTCTTATTCCTGCCAACACTTTGAGAACATGTCATTATCGATTTCTCGTAAGCAGGCCAAGTATTCAAATAACCATTATTAATACTTTTTGCGTTGTTTTAACCCCTTGCTGTACGATTTAATTTCCAACAGCACGGCCCAAAACGAGCACTTCGAGTCGTTCCGCTACTCTGCTGAGTGTGGGTATCTAACATGGGTGCCCTATGATGAGCAAATACATGTTGTGTTTAAAATAAAAACGAAGGAGTTATTACTACGTACTAACTCGTTCGTTTTTATTTTAATTATAATATTCAAATTATATTTTATATTTTTAGCTCATTCAATTTTTTTTTAAATAACGGAAATTTTATAATCTTCAGTTGTCGGTATCCTCATCATATGCCTGAAGCTATGTAATTATTTCACATCGAGAAACAACGAGTGAAGTTCAATGTTGTACGTGAAGGGGTTAAGGAAGTTCCATAAACTATAGGCGAAATTCGTGAATTTTAAAAAAGTTTATATAATTTTGATGCTATTCCAAACAAACTTCAAAGAAAAAATTAAGTAAGATTTTTCTTCCATGGAAAGATATAAAAATACGATTAGAACTTTTTTTCATTTTTTTATACTTGAGTTACAATATAAAGATAAAAAATCAGATCACTGATATTTTGAAACATTATTCTAATGTTCTGAAATATACGCAATCTGCGTTTCAAGGATTTGTCGCTATTGATTTCTCCAGCGCGATCTTCTCCATCTCGTGGTTATGTCGTTTTTGTTCACTCAGATGTTCTTTGAGTGTGGCATCCACGGAAAGAATCGCTCGAGCTGATTGGCGCTGATAATGAACCAGATCACTCAAATTCTTGTTTGTGTTTTTTAACAGGGATTTCACATTGGTGTGAAATTTGTTTTGTTGCTCGACTTGCAGCTCTAATAGCCTCGTGGTAGAAGGTCTGGATTTTTTCGGCTGAGAGGGCTGGAAGTGAATGGTATTATTGATACCGTCACACTCGTCGGAAGTACCATAATATATAAAATTTTCCTGGTCTGCAGCTTGAGGTTCACCCGAAGGCGAACCCAACTGTGTTCCATGAGATGAGGTACCCGGGATTCCTTCCACGGTCGCAAGTAACCCAGTTAGTAGAACTGCCTGCTCCTCCAGCTCGGACAAATTGATAATTTTATTGGGTCCTCCACCTGTCGCCCTCTGCTCCCGTTTGTTGTGAGCGAGTTTTCGCTTTAATCCGGACTTATAGTCCGCCCAAACCTACACAGAAAACCAGGGCAAAAATAAGACTATAAACATATGTTTCGGATTCGTTTTAGTATATACCTTTTTCCATCCACTTCCATCGCGAATAGGCGGTCCCAAACTATTGACTTCTGCCGCCAGATCATCCCAGTAGGGTCCGGAATTTCCTCGGGAGAAACCCTTTGCTATGTCCGGCTCTTGCTCCAGAAGCAGCACAATCCGCTCGAACTGATTTTTAGTGGTTGTTTTGTTTTTGTTTTTTTCCCTGTTGAACGTTAAAATTAATTTAAAGAAAAAAAATGATTAAAAATTAGCTTACATTTTTGCAGTTCACCGCTCATCCGCTGCGGAAATTATTCACTCCTTCATAAACAAAGTGGGTTTGACGTTTGGTTTGATTCGAATGAAAGATGTTCGAAAACAAAACAGTCCGAACGAAAGGTATTCGAATTTGAAAACACCTCGAACGAAACAGGGAATGGAATTTACCAAGTCGTTCGAAATATTTCGAATCGATTGAAATACAGAATAGACACCTATATCTTCAGCTTTCGCTTATAATCAGATAAGAGTGTATAGATCACGTTGGCCATGCTTCACTGTCAATTTTTCGTAAATTTGGAAAAATGTCGTCGAACGAAAAAGAGCGTCGTGAATTAATCCTGTGCACTCATTTCGAGAATCCGGAGTTGTCACATCGGGACATCGGTAAGATGCTGGGAATCGTCCAATCCACGGTCAGCAGAGTACTAAAACGATACTTCGAGAACCTAACCATCGACCGGAAGGTGAAGAACGGCAAAAATGGATGCTCCGTCAGTGAAAAAAAATCACAAGCGCGTAGTTAAGCAGTTTAGACGTGATCCGAGAAGTTTGGTCCGGGATGTCGCCAATAAGCTGAATTTGTCAAGTTCATTCGTACAGCGGACCAAGCAGCGGGAGGGCCTGCGTACATACAAGGTTCAGAAGGCTCCTAACCGCGACGAAAGGCAAAACATGGTGGGGAAGACGCGAGCCCGGAAGCTGTACACCGAAATGCTGACGAAGCCGCATTGCCTGGTAATGGACGACGAAACCTACGTCAAAGCGGACTTTCGTCAGCTGCCGGGCCTGTTGTTCTTCTCCGCAAAGGACAAATTCAGCGTTCCGGAGGAGATTCGCAAGCAGAAACTATACAAGTTTGCCAAAAAGTACATTGTGTGGCAAGCGATCTGCTCTTGCGGAAAGCGGAGCGCCCCCTTCGTGATGACCGGCACGGTAAACGGGCAGGTTTACCTTAAGGAGTGCTTACAGAAGCGCTTACTACCACTATTGAAGCAGCACGAGGGCCCGACCATCTTCTGGCCGGATCTCGCTTCGTGCCACTATTCAAAGGACGTGTTGGAGTGGTACGAAGCCAACGGGGTCACCTTCGTGCCAAAGGAAATGAACCCGCCCAACGCGCCGGAGCTTCGCCCAATAGAGAAATATTGGACGATTATGAAGCAGGCCCTCCGGAAGAACCCAAAAGTTGTCAAATCGGAGGCGGACTTCAAGAGAAAATGGATTTCTGTTCAAAAAAAACTACAACCTGACGTTGTACAGAACCTTATGGACGGGGTAAAGAGGAAGGTGCGAGCATACGGGCTTGGGCTCGAAGTATGAATAAAAAGAAAATGCCAAAAGTTGTTTAATAGTTTTTATTTTACTGTCTAAAATTTTCAAAAGGATCGGTCTACTGGGCGAATTTCTACAGCGTTTTTTTCGTGATGCAATTTGATATGACACACCCTTTAGAAAACAGTTGATCATAGTTTTAAAGGTTCAAATATTCGTTACTCTCGAATGTCGCTTGGTAAGTTATTGAATCTAGTTGAACCTATAAAGGAAAGCCGTTTTGGCTGAAGTTAGAATACGTACGGGATCTTGAAAGATTGTAAGCTTGTCTAGTAGCTTGAAACAAAGGAGACGTAACAATATCTAAGTTGTGTAACATTCCTTTGTGGTTATGAATGTTACGACATATCAAAGTATGTTCTGCGCACAAACCTAAGATTGGTAATATTCTACGGGATGGGTCCGAGTATAGTTCGATCGATGGGTATAAAGATGACAATCTGTATATACAGTCAATCGCAAAATTGAGTATACACATGTTACTTGACGATACTCTCCATTTATTTGGTACAACATATTTTGAATACATTTCTTCTTGCATCAAGTTAATATCACACACATTTAACTAACTATGCTCGCAAGAAAATTCGCACAATTCGCAATATTGAGTGTATACCTTAAATTTTCCAAACAAATTACCCTTTTTAATATGATCTTTTCGAATTAGTGTACATTTTTTCGTCAGTGTGTGACGTCAACACCAACCCACTGCTCGGGCAGTGTTAGTTTTTGTTTTTTGTAGATGTTTGAACAAGTTTTAATCAAAATGGAAAGTTGGAGGAACGAAATAGATATTGTTACAAGTACAATGCTAATAAGTAAGACTAGTCGAGGTAAGACATTGTGAGAAATAGCAGCTGCTGTCGGGAGAACCCACTCTACATTAAAGAAAATCATAAACAAGTGGAAATACGAAGGAACCATGGAAAATCTCCCGGTAGAGAACGAAAACGGATCATATCTTCTGATGATGAACGGGTAATTGTTCGAACATTGCGACAGAACCCCAAAACAAACATTCCTAAATTGACTACCGAAATAGTCGGCTTAATCGGAAGACCTGTCAGCGCAAATACTGTCCGGAGAGCAGAATACAGGATAAATCTGAAAGTTCGTGTTGGTCGTGAAAAGTATTGCATATCAAAGGTGAATATGAAAAAAACGATTACAGTTTGCTAAGGCACATGTAAACAGACCTGTTCCATAACGAACAAGGTCTTTTATACTTATGGAGGAAAGGAGTGGAGGATACCAGGGTCGGTGCTTCAGATTCAGCATTTGGTTATCACAGTAAAACACTGCGGCGTTAGTCAGTTGATGTGCCATACATTGGCGGCTTCTGGAACAGAAATATGATATGAGGGTTTTTGGGTACGAGAAATGTTTCTATGATGGTACAACCCTCCCTCCTCTGGAATAGAGAGGGGGTCCCATAAAAATATTACACATATTTCAACCAAACGTATTCCAAACAAACATGGCAGTTGAAAATTTTCGGAAAACTCTGAAGGAAAATGGGAAAATTCGGAAAATTCAATTCCCATATCAGTGGCGTCGAGTGGAAGAGATGATTTGCACCACCACCATTCCGCCAGAAAAGGAATAAATCATACTTATCCAATTTCTTCATACAAATTTGGTTTATTCTGCACCTCTAAAATCGTGCACCCGGGGGCGGTCCGCCCCCTCTGCACTCCCCAGTCGACGCCACTGTCCCATATGTACCAAGCTCCGGCTTAGAGGATATGATACGCAAGTCAAGATGTGCTGCAAAATTAGCTGCCATTGCCAAACCTATCAAACTACTTGATGAGCTTAAGACAGATCTACGGAAAAAGGTGCGCCAGTTTGGTTATTAAGCAGGGTTAGAGGAGCGGGTTTATCTGTAATGTTAAAGAGAAAAGATGATCACAAGAGTTTAACTGTATTCTGCACTCTCTCGTTATTTAGGTAGTATTCAGCTGCTACTAGTACTTTATTCGAAGATAAACGTTTGCAACATGAACTGTTGTAGTTGTAGACTTCACAGATGTGCACAAGCGTATTGTGTTTTGTTTTCAAAAAACCAGTATACTTTAAAAATGGTTACAGAAATAATGTGCAGATTGAGTATGCGAAGCTACTTCTTTAACTTCAGTATCATAAACGTAGTCCCCATCTATGTAGGGATCCACTTCTATTAGAGAAGAACACCCGAATGCAGTTTTGAAATTTTAACATTTAAATGGAAAATTTTAGTTTAGTTTTGACGTAGGACTACGTCTTTGATTTCTACATTTCGTTTCGTGACCCCCTGAAAAATGTAATGTTTGTCTAAGAGTTTTCAAATGCATATTACGCTAAATCGTTCTTACAATATCTGTTATAATATATACCATTAGACAGCAAATTTATCCAGAATTTTTTCACCTGAGACATCAACAGGGGAAATAATAACACAAGTGTACAATTTAACAAATAAAAAAGGTTCGTTAATTGAGCCGAAAAATCAATACACTTATCGAATTTTACTCGCTAGCTGTACTGCAAAACAGCAAAAGCAATACTTCGAATTGAAGGTAACATCTGTTATTGATACATAACTGCTTTGAATCCCAGTTAACGTACGCCCTGTTATAGATAAGTCCAGTTGAAGATATTCCAGTTAGGGAATGACTTTTGTATATGACGGGGTGACGAACATCATAAGCGAGTGTTATCCGGGCTGCGGCAACATGGGCAATTGTACAGCGAAAAATGATATCAATACTAGTAGGATCGCAGCGATTATCACGCGAGGACCTATTGAGATCGTCATTACATCGCATCACAAAAATTAAACGAAATGAAATACTAACCCTTTGCGGTCGGAATTAATTCCCCTTGAAAGAGATCCTCTTATCTTTCCACGCTTACAATATTTTGTTAACCGTTACCTATTATTCACAGGAAATCCGAATACATTCGTGAAAAATTTCACTAGACATTAAAATTTGTTTAGAGAAAAATTAAACTATAACATCGTACGATGTATCTAGTATGATTCCTTGCTGTGATGACTGAGAGCAGACAAACGACTGCAAAGGGTTAATCTTCATGACTCGTATTCAAAATTCTTAATGCCTCAATTCCTTCTATGATAGATTGAGCAGTACAACCAATACGACTTGATTGTGATAGTCTGCGAACGAGCATTATTCCACCGAAAAAGCTACTGCTCTCGATTATGAGTACAAACCGTTACAAACCGTTTGACGGTTTCCGGCCTTTTCAGGGCTACTATTTAGAGTTTCAAAAGAATTAAACTAACAGATTTCTGAACAATGGAAAGAATTACATTTTTTTAAATGACAACTGTTCAACTGTTCAAAAAACAACTGTTCTGAACAATTACAGTCAAACTTCCGTCCGTGCCCCTAGGCTCAGGCCATTCTACTTTTTGTTTTATTTTTTCATCATTTCCTTTTATGATCTCTCATACTACGCGGTACGAATGATGTGATTTGTACTCATTCTGAGTTTCTTATAGCGCGGTTTCCATACAACACGGTAGATGGTTTCCATACAACGCGCTACGGATTATCCTGGTTCGTATGTAAAATCCGATTTTCTTATAGCGCGGTTTCCATATAACGGGGTACGCACTCACCGCGTTATAGGAGGGTTGACTGTATAGCTTAAATCATTAACATAGAGAAGAAAGAGCAAATGGTCAATGTTGCTTCCCTGTGGAACACCAATGTTTATTTTCTTTCTGGAGCTCATTTCTTCATCATATGCAATGTATTCACTTCTGCTCCTCAAATAGCTGCGAACATAGCTGTTAGCAATACCTCTTATGCTATACTGGTCTAATTTTCTTAGCAAAATATCATGATTAAATGAGTAATTTATGATTAAAAGATAACTAGTTAATGTCCGTTGATCATTTTAAGGAAACCATATAGCAAAAACTCACCGAATTATAAAGCAAGAAAATATCAAGTTAAATTGAAAGTTTACACAAAAAACGAAGAATACACAATGAATCAAAATAATTTACTACGTGTGATTTTTAAATAATGTTATTCGGTCATAAATTTGGCTAAAATTAACTAATAACGATGCGGGGAACGTACCCCAAAATCCCCGCTAATAGTCACCTTAAGCGCACGCACACGAACGTAAAAGAACCCGAACTTCATTATCTCAAATGATAATGAATAATGATATATATCATCATTAGGCACATTAAAATAATCATCGCTGTCCTACTTAAAACCAACTGGCTACCGTTCTGGCACAAACCTCCGAGCGAATCGCTCTCAGGCGGAACTTTCGACGGTAGAACCGAGCGATGCATTAGAAAATTAATAAATCGTAAATTATTGAACGGAATAAATGTCGCCTACCCATGGTGGGCCGGAGAAACCGGACAAAGGAAAAAGATGTCAACTCTGTTCTGGTACCTTTTGGGAACTATTAGTTAAAAAAATTATGGACGTTCGATGAACGACATTAATTCAGATTTGTAAACAGAGAGAAAAGTTCAAAACCAACTTCCGAATGTTTCTACTCTTTTGTGAATTGCATCATTAAGAAACCATTCTCGTCATTCCTCAGTCCATACGAAAATGAAATTTTAAAATTACTTCAATGCAACAAGAGATTGCTGTGGACTTCGTTCGATGCATTTCGAATGTGAGATTACTGGCACATTTCTGTAAACAAAAATTCAATCAAACGGCTGCTGAAAAGCTATACATCAGGAGCGAGCATTTTCTCACGTTTCTTTTGATGTGCAAAGATTCGAAAACAAAATCTTACCTCAAGAGTTACCACTTCAAACTCCTCGAGACCATCGTTGTTTGTTATAAATGCTCCACCTAACATCAAAGCGAATCACAGCACCGAATGTTATTTTAGGACCGATGACCAAGTTCTGGGCTGTTTGTGTTAGTTTATGATCCTACGGCACAAATTATTCAATTCGCCTCGCAGCAGTTTATTTTGATTTCTTGCCCATTGGAACGCTAAACTTGCACTTCGAGCAAGTGCGACTGCCGAAAAAATCAATTGCCGGAAGGTAATAGATAATACAAAATATGTAAAGAATAATTATTTGCAGCGGCACTCTGAGCATGCTGCGGCAGAACAAGTAGGATTAACGAGGCAGTATCAATGACAACCTACAAAGATAATCGCATCACATAGGGAAGTGAGAGGAGGGGAAGCCGATTTGTCAAAAAAGGACGAGCAATCCGGAAATTCCGAAAAGAATTTCCGCAGCTGGCTGACGGACAAATGTTTATCCTAAATCCGGAAAGTCAATGATTCCGATCACACATCTCTAAGCGGTTGCACTTTTGGGGCTTATGACCTTTTTCCAAATTTTTCAATTTCTTTTTGAAACGTGGTGCATCCGTTCAATGTTGTCAATTTCGAGAAAGAAAGAAAGAGGATATTGGCTTTTGATTTGTTTTTCGTTTTGTAAATGACGGAAGAATGTCATAAAGAAATAGGATAGATCTTCGAATATTGCTTGGTATTAATAATCCCATCAATAAGGCAGCGGCATTCGTAGTGTAGCTCGTTATTACAACTCATTGGCTCGGCTGAAATTAAAATGCTTTCGAATATAAACAAATCAAATACCATCTACCGTGATGTATTTATTAAAGTATACATTATCAGCTATGCTTCATTATTCATGTTATGCTAATTGTTCACTAGTAAAGAAGCGGTCATTAATGAGCAGTCAGTTCGGCAGAAGCTGCCATATATTAAGTGTATCTTCAAACATAGTATAAAAGATAATTGATGATATCTGACAATATTATTCCTGCCGAATCATGGCCGTTGTTTATTTTTCATTTCCTTGGATTGCCTCTTACGTATGCGGCTTACTTTATCAAACCAAACTTGACTGTTCACTATATATGCCTGTCAAGGATTCATCTAGGTTTGAAGCCATAAACTCAGCCTCATAGCATTTCAACTAATGATTTGTTCATCTCAGAATGGCCCATATTACAGCAGTTATGTGGAATAGTCTGAACGGTAGCACATAGTTGTATACATGTAAACATTACTTATTATTTTTAACTTTTGACCGGTCATTTTTATAAAATTAACATTGAAAAGTAGGTAAGTATCGAAAAGGTATCGAAGAAGATCAGTTGAAATGAATAAGTTTGAAAAGAGTGTGCTTGTTGCACTCATGGAATGTTCAGACTGGGCCTGATTCTCGAATACACTTCCCGGTGGAAACGGAACAAACGGCACGCCATTGAACTACGTTTTACGAGTTAGTGAAGTGTCGAAGATAATAATGAGTTTTCAGGCAGAATGAGCACTTTTCAAATAAAGATCATTAATGAAAATTAACTTCTTCATATCAAACTGGTGTTCAATGTGAATGGAAAACTTTGTTTTCTTCATGTGATATAATAATCTCATACAAAAATTTCATCTGAAGAAAATTTGATATTATAATGGTAAGTTTAGTGGGAAACTAATCTCGTATCCAGATGTCGAAACCGTACCATTGTCATCGCGAATACGTTTCATTCCGTTTCCATCGTGAAATGTATTCGAAGTGTATTCGAGAATCAGGCCCACTGTCTTTTTAACATACTCGAGATTATCTTGGGAAATGCTATAAAATAAAGGTTTTATATTATAAGGTTTGGGGTGAATAATTTTAAAGACAAAAGCAATCAGGGAAATATACATCATCAATCAATTTACCACAATTAAGCATCATTTATTGTTTATATATTTGTACATTAGAAAAGTTCATTCTCGCTTTATTCAGCCGGTTGATATTCCTAGCAGTATGTCTTCGTCTTAGTTACAGGTGGTTGTTCGCGAAAAGTGGCAGACTATTACCGTTGCTACTTTCGCCCAACACATCGTCATATTGCATGGTTTTAATCAACGATCTTGTCTCACACACGGTCAGGTGTTGAATGTTTTTCTGTGAATAAGAATAGAAGCAGAGATAAATTTCAGGATACGATACAGAATAGTGGTAATATTTCGCCACCTACCGTGATAGCAGTGCACAGATTCGAGATTGACCTCAAGATGGCGCTGCACTCGCTCGCCGGCTGGCTGGTTTCTACTAGCGACCGCTTGCCTGCGTTCCAATCGCGAGAGAATGTGACTTGAGCATTCGACATAGTCGATGTGAGCACAGCGGAGAACAAAACGAACAAGACGAGCTTTTCCAGCTGCTGGCGTCTGAAATGAGAAAAAGCTTATTGCAAAATTCGTATCACGGCATCGGGATTAATTTATTTTGAAAGAGATTGAAAAAGTTTATATTTTTCTTCAGGATTTAGGATTTGAATTCAAACTAAATGAATTTTCTTGTGATTGAATTTGTGTGAAGTATGTTGAACCGAGTACAACTCATAAAAATCCCACGAGCAGCCTTTTAGTTCAACATAAAGTATATTATAAAGTAGATAAAATCGTGTACGCTAGGGCACAGTTTCTGTGGGTTCTCCCCACTTCACACGCTCGAACATTTTTAACTCTTAATATTTTTTTTGTTTTATTATTGTTGTATTCTTGAATTAGTGATTATTTTGATTTTGATCTGTGATAGTAAGTAATAGTTACTGAGTGATTGATTTCAGCAATTTTGAGGTTTGTTGTCTGCTGAACAAATAACCCTACAACATTTGCACCGCTTTTAAATGTTCAGCTAAAATACGAAAACATCAAAATTTGGCGTGTGCTAACGTTTTATTCCATCCTTCGAACTTTTTCAAGTATAGAACTCCAATAACGTCGTTGTAATTCTGGGATCTATGCTATGTAATTTGAATTATAGCCCTTGGTGTAGTCCTACGTCTCTCCGGTTATGTCCCCGACACTACCCACCCGTTTTTCTAGGGTTTTAGGGTGTCCATTTCCTTTTGAAGGTGGTCTGAAAAATCAACTTTTTCTCCGTTTTTCCAAAACTGACAAAAAAATCATAACATTTGAACCGATTTCAATTATCTCTTCTTTCTTGGAAAAATATTAGGTTGGGGAAAAAGTAGTCCATTATTTTTGGGTGAATTTCTTTTCACCCTGGAAATTTTTCAATGCGAGAAAAAGGTGGTGATCGCTAGGTCGCAGGTCCGGATTATATGATGGATGCATTAAAACGTCCCAATCAAGCTCTCGGAATTATGTGGCCTTGCATTGTTCTGATGGAATACAACACCTCCTCTATTGCCTAATTCTGAACGTTTCTGGTCAATCACTAGCCAATCACAGGTCAATCACGGTCCATTTGTTGACAGTAGAGATCTTAATTTAGTGTATTGCTCTAAAAAAAATTTAAAAACAAAATTTGAAAAAAAAATAAAAAAATTAATTAAATTGCACGTATGTTTGCACGTCCTGTTACTGTATCGGCACCATAAACACCATTCATAATTTTAGCGGTCCGGCTTTCATTTTCGCATTTATAAAAGAAAAAGTGTAAAATGTACCGAATTTTCTCTTTGTTGACCTTCAATGTTAACACTCTGTAACTCACAACTGAATGGAACAAACAAAAAACAGCAAAATATTTCTTTTAGTGTGAAATGTCACCTTTACAACGAGCCTAAACTGAAATTGTATGATCAATGTTGCGCAAGATATTCATCACTAAAGCCAGCTACCGAAGAAATAATGGATAACTTTTCCTCAACCTGATGTTACACATTATTGGATTTTGATTTTATATTTATTGATTGTATTTGTATTTTTATAGTTTACTATTTTTTCTTGGAAGCTGAGGTTTTGTTTACATAACATATCTAAAAATCAGAGAGGTGTTATTTTCCGTTTTTGTTTTTGAGTTATGATTTTTCAAAGTAAACCGATGGTCCGAAAAAAACAATTTTTCTTCTTTTTTCCACCACATAACTTTTGAATTACTTATTGAAAAAGTTTAATAAGAGCATGTTACAAACCCTCACCCAAACTAGCGTTGGCAGAAAACATGTCATCTTTGGCAGAAATGATGCCATTTAGTGTATTGGAGAGTCAAATGCGCAAATGATGAGCTGTTCCTGTTTTCTTTTCTCATTTTCATTTGGGATTGTGCCAAAAAAAGTCCATACGACGTCAATGGGGACCGAACCAAGGTCGGCTGGAATGAAAAGGCTATTTTACAAAACCACGCTATCCACATGGCTAATGATGCTTCAGCAGTTGTTCAGCAAATACGTGATAATATTGCCCCTGATTATAAAATGAAGTTGGGAAGTGTTTTCTAAGAATAAAAAAGGAGCGCATGAAGGAGAACAATATCTATCTCAGTCTGGGTCGTGTATGTGGCCAAGTATGCGGAAAGCTTATTTGTCTTTTGTTTCGCTCGATCGTATTAATCTTATATTGCGGTACCATGTATATTCTACAAATGCTTATCAGTATTTGTGAGTCATGACATTTTCTGTTATGTTATGTCTCATTTAAAGTCTTAAATCGGGATGACAAAACATGAGCTGAAAATCAATTTTGGGTGTAGAAAGCATGAAGCAAAGAAACCCGCAAAACTCTTCAGTATACTAAATAGTACATTGAAAAATTAAGGAACGCTACTCATTCACAAAAAATATCAGCAACATTATTTTCAACGAAGAAGAAAGAATTATCGTGGAGTAGAAAAGTTAGGAAAAGTCGTCGAAAATTTTTCATTATATTAAATATCATATCAAATCTATAACATGTTTTGCCTTTTAAATGGTTACATGGTTATTATAATGGTTAATGGAACATGGTTATTAACGACAATGAATAAATTTCATTATTTTTGTTCATTAATGATGCTTGGTTTAAGAATATAAGAGAATAACAATGAAATAATAATCTCTTCAAAGATCAATAACTAATATCTCTCAATGAAATGCTGCTGATAAAATGTGTTCGGAATTCAAAGCAAAAGTGTCGGAAATTCAAATCATGATTTTAAAAAAGTCTCCGAATTTGAAATCACGGCAAAATAAAGAAATTTACAAATTTTGAACAAATACAACAAATACAACAAATACAACATGAATTCTGTGATTCATAACTTACAAGAAAGCCTTCTAATTCTACAGGAACGGTAATTTGTCGTGCTATGATATGTCAATTATTTAGTAGTTGAAGTTATCATCGTAAGCGCTTCAGTGTCCGGATTTCGATGCTTTATGATACTGAACCGTATTAAAAACTACAAACGGGTCTTAATTAAATAAAAAACTGAAAGCAAGCTAAGCTTTGTGCGATTTGAACTCCAAACCGCAATAATGGGAGAGCATATTGACGAAATCACTTGGTTGTATCAGAGTGCCTTCTTTTCACAACTGATATTGGGACTAAGGAATTTTATAACATCAAATCGTTCATATCATCTATGAGAATCATTTTACATAGATCTTCAATGTATTTTTTTTACGTTTAAAAGGTCCCAGCTAAAATGTAGCCTTTGTGGAGGTGACTGCTGTAAACAACCTGAACGAAAAGTCTTAGAATAACGATATAATACGGAACGTGTTGGACATGTATAACTACTATCCCATGCAAATCTCTCCAAACAGCTGGCACAGCAGCTATAAAAAAATATCACCTCATACTAAAGGGACATCTCGGCTTCGACTAGTCCATATCGATTGTGATGACGGTGCCTATATCGATGACATAGGGGTTGGTTGAGGATCAATTAACTTTTTGTGAAGAAATGCAAAACGTCTGAGTGCAAAACCTTCCATGAATTCGTGGAATTTAGGTTTTCTGCAGAAAAAGGGGTAAAGTTGTAGTATTTTCATTTTCTTCTGGCATTGACATGCTAAAAATAACTCTGCGGTGCTTAGACGTCCATTTTGCTCGTATTTACGTAGGACCACGTATTTATGGAAGGTTTCGATTTTGTTACCTTTTTTAACGTAGGACGAATTCATAACTTTTGAACTACTGGATCGATTTAGATGGTCGATATATATAATTAAAGCCAATTAACTAATCCTTGTGGAAAAAATATTCTACTTGTAAAAAAATAGAATTTTGTTTTCGTAATTATCGATTGTATTTGTTTTTTGTAGTATACATGGCTTTGGATTATAGGGGCGCTATATTTTTTTAATATTTTTTTCCTGAAAGCTGTTTTTTTACATAACATATCCAAAATCCAGAGATGTGATTTTTGTCGTTTCTTAAGTTATGATTTTTAAAAGTTAACCGATGGTAGAAAAAATCAAATTATCCTTTTTCCCAAATATGACCTTTTAGAAAAAAAACCATAACTTTTGAACCACTGAACCGATTCAGATGATCGATATATCAAATTTAAACCAATAAGAAAAAATATCACATTTGCAAAAAAGTTGGGTTTTATTTTTGTAATTATTGACTGTATGAAGTCTTTCAGATTAAACGCTCACGCAAAAAAAAAAAAACGAATAGTTCCTTATAAAAAAAATCTCGCTCCGACGATGGTAACACTGCATTCCCATTCCCTTCGGGACGATAATATTCGGCTACTCGTTCAGTCTGATCGGATGGTTTTTAGTGTCAAGATGTACCATTTACAAAAACGTGTATTTTTAGTGAAATCGTATTACTCGAGCAACCGAAGCCTTAATGAAACTTTGTCCTCTTATGGTAAGAATTTCAACATTTCTGATTGTCGATTACTTCCTCTGAGGTTACGTGACGAACCGTTGCCATATTAATAAGCCACAAAATTTGGAGGAACTTAAAGAAGAAATAATTCGGTTTTCAACAGCATCAAAGTCATAATGTTAGAGTTGTGCATGAAGAATTTTGTTCGCCGTTTAAAACGCGTTATCGAAAAACGGGGCGGTCACATCGAAAATGTCCTAAAATAAGTTTTTTTTTCGTTTTTTTTCAAATAAAAATCGGTTCACTTTTGTAGAAGTCATTAAAATTTGTTGCGTGAGCGTTTAATCTGTAAGACCCTATATCTTAAAAAAGATCGGAAAACCGACAGATGAAAAATGTCATTTCTGCAATTTCGAAGCTGAAACTTCGTAACATTTACTGTGACAATGCAGCACACTAATTCAGCGAAGACTGCGGATTCTTGGAAAGGGCATTCATATGCCTAACGAGATTTGGTCAACTGAACCAAAAAAAGTAAGGAACTCCATAAAGGAAGTCATATCTTCCTGGGGGGGGGGATATGCAAAGTTCTATACCCAAAGTTAATTTTTAGTACATGTTTTGACATTTCGATTTATTACATTAAATGAGCCGAAAACTAACAACAAATGCACTATACCCCAATATGTGTATATCATTTGTATAATATATATGCTAGAGCCAATATGAGCGAGCGAAACAGGCGAAGTATAGTTTGCCAAATACACGGCCCAGACAGAGAGTAATATCTATTCTTGTTCATGCTTTTCTTTTTCCTCTTAGAAAACATTTTCCAACTTTATTTTATGATGAGGTAATATTATCACACTTTTATATAACGACACAAGTAGCTGTATGGATAGCGTGGTCGTATGAAACAGCTTTGCATTTCAGCCGGCCTTGGTTACGATCCCCATTGACGTCGTATGGACTTTTTTTTGGCACAATCCCAAATGAAATGAAAAAAGAAAAAAGAAAGGGATGTCTGCTCCCATACAGACAAACCTTTTTTAAGCTATTTAAACAGTTCATTATTTGCGCATTTGACCCTCCAGCACACGAAATGGCATTATTTCTGAATAAGAGTAAATGTTTTCAGCCAACGCTAGTTTGGGTGTAGTGCGACTATCACTTATTCCCTGAGAGATGGAACGAACTGACACTGATACATAGCAAACTTAAGAGCACTACAATAGATCAAACTAATGATCGCCGTGGTTCATTGCTCCTACAGAAGAAAGGGGCAATATACTTGGTATAGCATTTCTATTCCCTTTTTGGAGTACGAAACGTCTAAGTCTTCGGAATATGCCTCAGTGCCACTCTGCAGACTGCCTATTGGACTCAGGAGTGTAGTAATGGATCCACGTTTCATCCATTCCCACAAAACGTCGAAAGAAGTCCACTAGATTACGCTTGAACGCCAAACCCGCTATTGAACAATCAACGCGCCGCTGTTTTTGGTCGACTGTTAGCAAACGCGGTACCATGGATAGCATTTTCATATCCAAAATGTCGTGCACAATGTATCCCACTCGTTCTTTTGAAATGTGTACGGCCTTAGCAAACTCGCGTAACTTCACTTTACGATCGTTCAAAACGAGTTGATGCACTTGTTCTACGATTTCTGGATTCGTAGCATCTTTTGGCCTTCCAGAGCGAGGTGCATCTGCGGTGCTTGTACGGCCCATTTTGAATTCACTAAACCACCGATAAACTGTTGTTCTGGGAGGAACAGAAGTGGAATAACATTTCATCACACACTGCATTGATTGTTCAGGAGTTTTCCCCATCAAAAAACAATGTTTAATCAAAATACGATATTACTCTTTCTCTATTTTCTATATGAATGCTCAGGTAGTGACACTTAAACAACTGTAGTTTGTGAACAAATAAACTAAATGTCATGAAACTTCACACATAAGCATGTGACAGATGAACCTCTCGAAATGAATCTTGTTCATTTTTTAGTGGCGCCATCTGTTGAAACATCTGTGCTCCAGTGGCGGAGTGGTTAGCGTCACAACTAACATGCCGGGGGTTCGGGTTCGATTCCCGTTCTGGTCGTGGATATTTTTCGCCAAAGAAATTTCCTCCGACTTGCACTGTGGTCACGCGTATACATTCAAGGCGTTTTATTTGGCATACAAATCCCAACTAAGTAGTAATAATAATGACGCAAGTAATATTACGTTGAGACGACGAAGTTCCTCTAGGAACGGTAGTGCCATTTAAGAAGGATCTTTTGAAAAATCCCGGGACTTTTTAGCCCATGTAGTATACTAGTAACAATACGGTTTGGAGTTTGGCTCCTTTAAACTTTTGTAACTGAGCCTGTAAAAATAAATGTATCTCAAGTTTATATTTGTTCACTTTTTTCTAGGCTCAAATATGATGAGTTATCAGTTATCAGAGTGCAAATAATTTGTAGGAACATACTATCGAAATGTCTCGATCAGGTCAAGGGATTGTCTCAACAACGGAAAGACATTCCCTGTACCAAGCGAAAAGATGAAAATGAAATTTCACTCGTAAGGGTTCTAAAAATGCAATACAATCAAGTCTAGTTTTGGGGGATCCTCTCTTGTGCGATATTTCTCTGTTCGATTATATTATGTGTGTGGTTCAAGCTATGATTTAACAATATTAGGTTGGGGAAAAAGTTATCCATTACTTTCTCGGTAGCTGGCTTTAGTGATCAATATCTCGCGTAATATTGATCATACAATTTCAAGTTTAGCCTCGTTGTGAAGGTAACATTTCACACTGAAGAAAATCTTTTGCTGTTTTTTGTTTGTTCCATTCAGTTGTGAGTTACAGGGTGTTAACAATGGAGGTCAATAAAGAGAAAATTCGGTACACTTAACTCTTTTCCTTTTATAAAGGCAAAAATGCAAGCCAGGCCACTGAAATTGTGAATGGTGTTTATGGTGCAACAGTAAAATACGAGTAATTCAATTTATTCAAAAAAAAATTAACCTAAAATTTGTTTAGCTTAATACACTAAATTCAGATCTCTAGTGTCAAAAAATGGACCGTTTGAAGCTAATGATTGACAAAAAGGTTTGCACAGATGAGTAATCGCACAAAACAGGTTTAATAAGTTTTTATGTTGAGATCATTAGCTCCGCATGACATATAAGGAAAATGGGGGTAAGACGGATATGTTAAGAAGAACTTCAATGGTATCATTGGAAACTCATGTTTTCTCATTTAAGAGCAGTTTCTTCCAGCTCAATATACTGGTTTTCGAAATCATTGGCTAAATGTTTTATAAAAATGTGTGTTTCCATGTTTTTTACTGTTACTGAAATCAAAACAAGCCGAAAAGTAGAACATTTTTATCGATGCGGGTATAATGGGCATGTAGCGAGGGGAATATGGACAGGTTAATAATATACGAAGCGTAGAAGTTTATCGCTCGCGAGAGGAATAATTTCGCACTCTCTCATTGTTTGTTGTCCAGTAACTGAAATAAAACAAAAAGAGAAAGCAATATAAAAAGAGTTGAATATTCCCTTCCCTTTCTATCATGTATTGTGATGTGACTGTCCATTTCAACCCCACCAGTGAAATTATTTCAATAATTTAAATCTCCATCTACGAATGAATTTACTTTTCCGTACATACTCCGTACATCGCTTCTCTGTTAATTCATGAACCGAAATATAACAATCAGCGAATTCAATTTTGCAATTAAACCACTCAAAAAGTTTTTGTTTCCCTATTTCACTTTTGATCAGTATTCATTGTCATAGGATAGTTTAAATATTATAGAATAGCATGTAGCAGGGGTTCCCATCAGCAGAAATTTGAAATTCATAATGCAACTATACAAATCAACCACCTGTCCATTATACCCCCACTGTCCGTCTTACCCGCGGTTCCCCAACTAGCTTCGGACCTCAGGAAGTGTGGAATCATATCGTGAACTATTAGATCAATTGCCCATCTGGGATCATAAAAATCGATTTGGTAGGTAATTCCTAGAACACGAAGTATGGCTATTAAATAACGAGACTGCGCGCCTGGTGGGCGCCCTAGAGGGGTGGAGGGAAAAACGAATAGAGCGTTCGGTAGCTTGAAGTGTCTGCTACAAACGTACGAAAACACGTTTTTGTCACTATAGTAGTTTGCGAGCAGTAGCGGTTTGAATGGAACGTGGTTTGTAGTGCGCGTCGGAAATCATGTGTGACGAAAAACACGAACAACAACGCACCTGCCCATAACGCGCTGTCCGTGAAGCAATTTTTAGCCGATTAGGGCATTCCAGTGTTCCGTACTAGCCAGATCTAGTCCCATGCGACTTTTGTCTATTCCCCAAGATCAAATCCGTGTTGAAAGGTACCCGATTTCAGTCCGTAGAAGAGGCACAAAAGAAGAGTTTCAGCACTGCTTCGAACAATGGAAAAAACGTATGGAAAGGTGTGTGAGGAGCCAACGCGGAAGGAAACCCCAAATGAACGCATTTTAAGCTAAGATTATATTGCTTTCATTTACAAGAAGACAGAATTTAACAAAGAATAAAGATGATTTTTTAAGGTATGAAGAGTTGCACCGAATCCAGTACAAAAAAAAACTAATTTTTGATCGCAGTATGAACTAAATTCTCAATTTCTCATGAATTAAGCTCATACTTTGCATAGATATTATACACACATCCAAGTGAAATAGTTGTTATAATATCGCAATGTGAAAAAATCTGTCCTGAGTAGCCATATGCAATGGTTCTTATGATTGACGTCAAATGTGTGAAGCATCATGTCAAACGGAGTGCCTATCTACAGGCGTTATAATACAGTAAATTTGAAAAACAAAGAAACAAACAGGCAAAATGAATCGGAAGTAGCCACGTGCTTGACGGCGTAGACGCTGATCACAAATCCCATATAGCCCAAAAAACAGGACTTAGAAAACAAGGAAATTATTGAAAAATTTGGATAGAAGCGCAAACTTGTAAAAAAAAAACCAAATTGCACATATTGTCCACATTCACAGAAAACAACTGAACACATTCTGGGAACATTCTGGAAAACCACTGTGTTTAATTATAGATGAGATTGAGTTGAACTTTTTCCTAATCCAGCAATTGTTCAGGAATGTTTGATGTAATGTAACTCCACTGCATCAGATAACACCTTATATTATTCCTGGATTAGTACACATAAACAAACCTGTTACAAAACATTTTCACCAAGTTTATATTTCTATACGAACAACTGAATTTTAAACGGCTGAATCTCAATAAAGAGAGATACCTGAACACCAAGCAACACTCACCAGTAAACTGATACGGTTTAGGATCCGATTCGTCCTTTTATATTGATACATCTAATCTTGTTGTTCTCATTGTATTATACCAAAAAGAAAAACATAACTCATTGTACATCTCCAGACTCCCATCACTGTTTTCGAGGTGACCATATTTCACGGTGATGAAATATGCAAATATGTGTTGACAGTTGACCACCCCCGCTCGCCAATGCTGTTTGATGCAGAAGAAAATCCTCCGTGGGAATCTTGACCATGCTTCTGCTTCTCAGGAGGGTGTAATCGATATGGACAGCTTTGAACTTCAAAGAATTTGCTAGTATTTAATAACCTTTTGGGTCGACGACGGACACGGGAACCATTCCTAAAATAAATGCACGGGTTATATGTGAGTGTTATTGTTTTCGTTGAGATACGTTTTAGATAATCCATATTTCTAGGTAGTGATAACACGAGAAGAAATAAAACTAAAATTACAATTCTCAGAAAGTAAAAGAATTGTTTACTGCTATCAGAAACAAAGAAATAGTTGTTCCCACTCAAGCTGGATGCACTCGTAATGGGTGTGTAACAACATCTTTAGTTCTACCGTACGCGGCATGTGCAATTAGTTATTACACTATTGATGACCAACAACTTCAGCAGCAGCATGGGATGCTAATTTCTTAATTTGAATAATAATTATTGCGAGGGGTGTTTCCCAGGACTGATTATCGCACACCACGGCATAAATTTCTGCTTTTGTTATGCTCTAATAAAAGTTTACCACGAGTCTGATTACAATACGCACCAATCGAATGTATCCGAAGAACAGGAGTTCACGTCATGTTGTTGTTGTTGTTGCTGCTGTTGTTGTTATTAATTATGAGCTTCGTCCGAAGAAGAAAATTATTGATGCAGCATCCTGGCGGTGTAGGCTGCATCGATAAGTAGCTTGTGACATTACAATATAATTGCGTTCGGCTGACGAGATTCTCATCTGAGATAGAGTCCACTCCTGCGAACATAATTATCCGAAGAATGCCGTTTACGCTTCTTTTCCGCTATGGCGTTACTATAGTTGAGGCTGAAGAGATAAGGCGTAAAGAGTTTCTCTATAGTGGTGATAAGCGAAAAGAATACTTTAGTGGGGAAATTGACGCGGTTGACATGAGGAGCTAAATGCATTGTCAGTACTTTCAGATTATTTTATCTTTCGTGATAACATACCTACCTGATAACTTCTTGAATGCGTGCATGTAAAGGTGACTGTAGTGGAATAATGTTGCAACAATTTAATAACAATTTAATTTTTTTTAAAATTTAGTTGAAATGTTGAGAAAATTATTTATCGTGGGTTCTCAACATTCCACACAATAAAATCAGTGCTTGAAATTGATCGATGTTACTAGCAGATTATGGCATCGAATATCGGTACTTTCGTATTTGCGTCACCGGAGCCGAAATATAATAGATAGCATTTTTATTGTTCGCACTGTCATTCAAATATTATGTGTATTGTTGTTGCCTTGTTGTTCGCAGTGTTTTGTCATTTTTTAGTGCTACGAGAATGCGTATTTGGGATTTAATGTTAAACGCCACCGGAGCGCAATTTTCATTATGAATTGTTTTTTCTTAATTAAATTTATTCTGAGGTCAACGTAATGGGGATGTAGTCCCCATCAATCAAGGATAAGGAACAGAGGCGGCCGTAAGCCGCCGAGGCGACGCAATCCGAGTCGGCCGCCGACCCGCCGTCGGAGGCGGCGGCCTTTCGCAAGCAAACCTGTGTTCCATCGATTGCCCGGTTGGTTTGAAACGTAGGAGAAAGGATCGTCTTAGGTCCGACCGAGCGTCAGCAAGCGTCGGATGGCATACGTTTGCCCGGTTAAGTAATTGCTATCTATTGTATTTCGGCTCCGGTGACGCTAATACGAAAGTACACGAATATCATACAACTGTTTTACTCTGCCCGCGGTTGTTTTGTAATTAGAAATTTCAACAAGTATATTTTTTTCTGAAGGACGTAAAACGGTGGAAAATCAGAGTCATGAAGAGTGTTGTAGAATCACAGAAGTAAATATTTTTGATGTAAGGAGGCCTTAGAAGGAACACAAGCATCTCAGATATAAGACACTTGAAAATCAATGGATGATGTGGCTTCTCGAAAATTTCAGCGCGATAGTCCTCGGTCTCTTTCATAAAATCTGAAAAACACACATTTGCAGAAACGGTGAAGGACTTGTTGAGATGATGGAATTAGGAAGCACCCAAAAATCTAGAAATAATGTTCTTTAGAACGGGTAAATTATGTTAAAATATATACCGTTCTCCGATGAAAAAATCTTATTCATATTCAACTAAATCTCGTATAGCTTAGTACTGAGTACTAGTAAAAATGACGCAAGTAATACTACGTTGAGACGGCGAAGTTCCTCTAGGAACAGTAGTGCCATTTAAGAAGAAGAAGAATAGTTGTTAAGCCTAGACATGACACCTATACTGTTTTCAGGCGAAGATCGATTGGGATAGTGTCCAGATGGTAGACTAGCATTCGGAACAGATCATTCATGCGGCGTGGAAAGCTAGTGTTAATGCAATAGATGCATCCAGGAAACCAAATCGATCCAAAGGCAAATCGTTTTTTTTTAAATCGAGGCTTAGCAATCGACGAAGATTCAATCTTAAGATTGGAAGCACAACATGTAGAACTGCAAACATGTTTTCCTTACAACTTGTCCAAGCAAATGGGGCACGGAACGACATGACCATGATTCTAGGACGAACAAGCGCCAACAGATGTACCTTGATCATGTAGAAACAGGAGAAATGTACCGTACCAATAATACGTGGAAGTTCTACGGGAAGATTAACCAATCCCGCGAAGGCTATGTGCCGCAAGCCTTCATATGCAAGAATGTGCAGAGGAATCTGTTTATGAAAAAAGTGATGTGATTGACAAATGGAAACAGTACTCCGATGAACACCTGAATAGCGAAGTAACAAATCGGAAACGGAAACGGAAATGAAACTGACTTAGGTGCGCTAATAGAAGATGACTGGGTACCAGCCCTCGACTCCCACGCGGTCCATATACGAGGGCGGTCCGATGAGTACTTAGCCTCATCGCCCGATGGTGTCAGTATTGTAAGAGAGATTACTCATCGTGTAGTACATTCTCGTAAACAGCTACTGTCTAAATTTCAGCCGAATCGGACTCGTAGTTTTGTTTTGACCGTATGTGGAAACAGGCGTGTCCGCGGATTTGAGAAAAATGGAAAAAAATGGAAATTCCGCCGTCGCCACGACCAAATTGGTCGAATTGCACTACGAACTGCTGCACCATCCACCGTATTCTCCAGATTTGGCCCCGTGCGACTTTTTTTGATTCCAAACTTGAAAAAGTCATTCGCCGGGCAGAAATTTGAGTCGAATGAAGAGGTCATTGTCGCCACGGATGCCTACTTTGCAGACCTCGAGAAAACGTATTTTTCAGATGAATTGAAGAAGTGGGGGCATCGCTGGGTCAAGTGTATCGAGCTAAAAGGCTAAAAGGAGAAATAAATCGCCACTTTTCCAAAATTTTTGTTTTTTTTTGCAGGCTAAGTACTAATCGGACTGCCCTCGTACAAGAATGGCGACAGCTGGAGTGTTGTAACTATCGCCTCCTGCAAAATACTGTATCGAATCCTATTCCGAAGTCAATCACGAGAACAGCTATTACACGTCATGCACGAAAACGAAAACATCTGTCCTGATAAACTTACTCGACTAGTCAATGCTACCATGAATCATGTGCTTGGTGTTCAATCGGACCAGACTAAGCAACATAACTTTGATTTCGAGTAAATCGAACTCAAAGTTAGAAGGTGTGTAGTTTTAGTAGCTTTCAGTCAATCTCCCCAATTGTTTTTCTACAGCCCTTAGGGACTCTTTAACAAGTTCGTGTAGTTATATTATTACAAAGAAAAACACACTTTTAGGCAGTATTCTAGTCTAGAAATTTGAAAAAAAAAATTAAAAATTTGTTCCTTTATATTTCTGTACATTGGGCATTCAAGAATATACACTAGAAAGGACTTATTGAAAATCCCATTATTCACCGAGTTAGAGCCTTTTTAGTGATGTGGTGATCCAACTGCTACGGCCATTTTTTTAACAATTAACTTTAAATGCGTTTTTCTCGAAACTAGTTTTTTCAAACTGGCGTACGCGAAATCTCAAGTTCTACTGAACTGATTCATGTCTAATTCAAATGTCAATCTGCAGACATCTCTATCGCATAAATCTCTAAAAAATGATGCTTTTTAAATTTTTCTATTTTTAAAAAACAAGAAGTGGGTTATATCTGTGATATAACCGCAAGGTAGACGTAGGACTACCGTTGGCTCGGCAATCATTTATTTGAAATTGCTTCTGAATCAATTATAAATGAATGAATGAATGGATATTTTGAAAGATTGCTGAAAGTTTGTCTTGTTAGTTTGTGGTTGGATGAGTATAAGTATGGAATTGTCATTAACATACAATTCAACTCTTTCGAACTTGTTGGTGATCCCAAAAAGAACCGATGGAATTTGAGTGGCCTTGTAAAAGCAACTGAAGATGTTTGGTACATGATTCATTTTTGCTATCGTGAGAATAACATGAGATTTTTCATGATCACTCCATACGCAGAATAGAAACTGAGGGCGCCACTTCACGGTGAAAACGAAATAAAGTTCATATAACCTTGCATAAAATTCATTTCTTTTTTATCGTGATGTGGCAATTTTTCATGATTGCTCCATGTGAAAGCAGAACAAAAACATGATGTTATTGACGAATTTACGTTAGATTTACAACCAGATGGCGCAGCGAGTAAAATGATGATGTTTTGTTTTTTTGGTCGTTCAAATTTTTTAGAAAAATCAGAATTTATCTTCAAATTTCCCGGTTTCATGTATTCTTTCTACGCTAAAAAGGTTGGAAGATCGCCATTTTACAATGTGGTATGTATATTTTGAAGAATGGCTTGGCATAAGTGTTGTAACTTCAATTTTTTTCAACTAGATAAACGATGAGTAGCATGTGTTGCGCTAAAAATACTGCAAATCCTTCATGTATCGGCCCTTACATTATCAATTATATAATCCAACTTAATATGATATCGATTTTATCACCATTATCCACAGTATTCATAACCTGTATGCATCATCAAACTCAAAATATCCGGAGATTATCAATGACTTTGGTCCAATCGCGTGTTGAAATCATCAAAAATATACAAAGCCCTAACTTTCTTACCATATACTGAAGACATTTAATGGTTGAAATAAATTTAAATAAATAAATAATGAAATAATAAAATGAATAATCACGATCGAATCTTGCTTTTCAGTGCGTAGAATAAACAAACATCACCACTTTTGTGATTCTGAACTCTAATGTAGGTGTCGCATGAACTGATTCAGCTTTGCGTAAATTCGTCAATTGGATTGAAGTGATTATTATAGTGATTGTGATTATTATACAGCTCCATTCTGTGATTATTATACAGCTCCATTCAGCCGATAAAGAGATATTAACGTGCAAAACCTTGCACTCCAGCGTCACTCTTTCGTTTTCGAAACTTTGAACTTACATCCCGGTACAGAAATGAAAGACGTAGTCCTACGTCAAAATCGGAAAACGTAAGAAAAAACGTTTCAAACCACATTTTGTTTTTCATACGGCCGCCATTTTGCCAAAAAAAAACATGTTTTTGACCCGTCCGAGGTTCACGCGATAGCGGTATCTTTACTGATTCAGAATCTGATCGATTTTTTTGTTTCAGATAACCAGAAGGGCTGGAATCGAGTACGCCATGGCACAACTTTTTTTGAACCCCTTCACTTCATCAGCTTGTAACTATTCTAGTTATAAATATTTTTTTCCGTTCAATTTTTGTTTTATTGTTAAAAGATAGATGAACAAATAATGATATAATGGATAATAAAATACTCTTTGTTTTATTTTTACCGAGCTCGGAAAACATCCGAAATTCGTGTCTCTCCACTAGAATACCCCCTTAAGGTTAATCAAGAGGGTTCTACGGCTGGCTATGTGTACTTGATCCACTGAGACTGAACCAAAAAAAATCAGAGACTTGGTCCACAATGACTGAAAAATTAAATTATGATATCATTCAGTGCGCAGTCGACGTGGATTTTAAAATGTAGAATTTCCTCCACTAAACAACAATATATCCAATAAAACAAACCGGTTTTAGGACTTGACACAGTATTTTACTTACCAAAAATAATCGATTAGTTTGTATTGTCAAGTACAATTCTCGATTTTCTAAAAAAAAAGTTTCATCAACAAACGGGTTAGGGTGATTAAGAAAAGGAGCACTTGCCGTCAATGGAAGACTACGGTTGGATTTTTTACTTCCTGGCACTTGGTCCACTGTGTATGAACAAGATATAATACTATATCCGATCAACTTTTCAATAACTATGACTTGTCAATGTAAATACATGTGTTTCAATATGAGTTTCATTGAAAGACTAAGGGAATAATTTTCTGATGCGAAGAAATCTAGCATTTTATTGGAAATTCCTTCCATTTTCTGGTTGTATGCACTTGGTTCACTCTGACAGCATAATATTCTCAGTTTTTGCTGATCAGACAAAATAAATTTATGCCATAAACTTGGCTGTTTATAACATAGGTGTGATCTTATAAAAGATGAATGTAGGTTAAGAAATACTTGATTGTTTGTTTAGTCCGAACTGACTGAACACCGACCATGTGATGTATAACGTTCGTGTTTCGGGGATACAAAATAAATATTTAGACAAGATGATGGACTTCCGTGCTGGCTGCTAAAAGCGAGCACGATTTTCTCAAGTTGGATTCAACTCCTAGGCCTTACGACGGTCGAGGATACCTACACACAGAAAAACGTATGGGAATGTGTTTCTTTTTTCATTTATTCACTCAATTCGACTAGCTGACCTGGTAAACGTTGTATTACCATATAAATTATTTCTAGTGAATAAGCTGGTTTTTTGAATAATAAAATAACTAATTTATCTTATGTGTTTGTGTTTGTGTATGTGTTTGAAAATTTGAACAATTTATAAAATTGATAGAATATGATCGTTAAAATAGCACGAATGAAACGATTTGAACTAAAGTGTGTTTGCTGTGTATGCTGCCGCAAATAACGGTGTGCATTGTCATTCGATAAACAATAAAACAAACCATTCTTTGCTGAAGATCAAACGAATCTCTGGAGATGGGATCTATGACATACAGAGGAATAGAGTACCATAGACGAAGACCGCCGACAGAAGTAAAGAATAAAAATCATTTTCTTAATTTAATGTATGTTAAACATGTAAAAAATGCAAAAATGTTAAATGTAGAAAGATTAAAATTATTACCCGAACGGATAGATATTTTGCATTCTGAAATACGTTCGACTTAAGTCCAATCGAATTGTGCAAATATTATTCAAAGAATTCAAATACTTAGAAGACGTAGGACTGACTCTAACATAATTATTTTTCTATAAATTTCCTTGCATTTGCGTCAGACACAATTTTTGTTGAAGATATTTCCCCATTTGCCGAGAATGTGATAGTCTGTAACACAGAACACATATTGAATACTGAAGCGCAAATTTTCATTTATAATTTCTGTTTTAAAATCGTGGAAAGGTTGTCACATTTGCACAACTTGATTGAAGTTTAGTCGTTGGACTAAACAGAATTACAGACTGGAAAATTGCGATCCGTTCGGGTAATTCTAACTCGATCGGATTTCAGGATACGGGTGAGTAGAACTTGAAACATTCTGAACCCAGAATCATTGTTCATTTTATAGCAGCTGTCGTAGTTGGCGTATCTGAAATCTTTTGACAGCAAATTGAAATTGAAATTGAAAAACCTCCATTACGACCTTACGATCGGAAGCTGAGGCTGAAGGTATTGCGAGCAATCAAGACAAACTCGGGACTCTCGAACTACGACATCGCAAAAAAAAACACAATTCGGAGAATTCGTATGCGAGGAGGTTATCGTAACTTCCGTGCCTGCAAGCAACCAAACAGCATACTACAGGTCGAACTCGATTATATATAGACTCGATTATATACAGACTCGATTATATGTGATTCGATTTTATACAATTTTGGACTCGATTATATACAGTTTGGAAAAAAATTTTTTTTTTTATATTTCAAATATGACTTATTTCACGAAGAAATTTAACCTTTCACCGTTAAGGTGTAATTTAAGTGGTTATTACATGTACAGTGCGGTAAAAATCGTGAATTTTGAAGATTTTGCTTGAATTTTCATCAAGAATTGTTTATATCGACATTGCTGCCAAATAAAGAAAGATAGAAGTTGGGTGTCAGAGAACTAATTGTAGATGTGCCACTACTATATCCTGTACTAAATGTCCTCGTCTTTCAAATGAAAGTAACAGAATCGTATTCCGTAGCGTACTTTGTAATGTAGAGCCAGTTAGAGGCAACAAAGTCCGAAACAAAAAAAAGTTCATTAACTCTGTCATTGTTGAAATTCGAACATATGCGTAGGAGGATTTTTTTCATCAAATATGATTGTCTATCACTTCCTGAAGGAATTTGGATAAATTAATTTTTATCATGTGAGAAAGGTTTTTTCTGACTTTAAGGGGATGAATTAACAATCAAATTCCTCTTTTATATTCAAAAAATTAAAAAAAAATGCAAAAAAAACGAATAAAAAATATTTTTTTGACTCGATTATATACAGGATTCGATTATACACAGTGAAAAGGAATCAGAAACTGTATATAATCGAGTCCGCGCTGTACAAGGTATTGACGAAGGATGCATGATGATGGATGGTGAAACGTATGTGAAGATGAATTTTGGACAAATCGCAGGTCTGCAGTTGTAGAGCCAAAGTGAGATGTCCCCTGCAAGTTCAAGTTCGTTTTCGCTGATGAATTTTCTAGAAAGTTCTTGCTTTGGCAAGGACAGCTGTGGACAGAAAACCAAGGTTCGTGCAACAAACATGATAATGGCCCCCCAAAATATATAGGGAAGAGTGCCTGCAGAAGTGTCTCCTTCCGTTTGTTAAGACTCCCAAAATTCCTGTGATTTTTTGCAAAGATTCGGCGAGCTGTCGCTACAATCGAGACATGCTTCAATGACAATGAGGTTGATTACGTTGAAAAAGACCTTAATCTTCCCAATTGCCCCCAATTCCTCCCAATCGATACATATTGGACAATTGTCAGGCGATAATTGAAGAAGTGTGCCAAAGTGACTCGAAATGCTGCAAACATGAAGAGATCGTGGAATAAAATGGCCGCTGAGGTTGATCAACAGAGGGTCCAAATTTGATGGAAGATATCCTAAGAAAAGTATAAAAAACCATCGAAACTGTCACGGAATAATTGTAAGAACAATAAAAAACAACAAAAAAATCTGCATTTTGATATAAACATATTTTTGTACCTTCAACCAATCCCGAGATACAACTGGTTTTGTGGTTTTGTGATTCCGGATTATAAATCTTTCAAGCCTTACTTGAACTGAACGATTTATTTTTTAAATGGAGAATTTAACAACACATATATGAAGGACTTAAGGTTATGTGCTAAATGAAACATGTTAAAGGTTCAAGTTCTAGACTAGAACAAATTTATTATACATCGTTTTGCATTTTTATATCTGACAAAAAACATTATTTATCCGTTTCACCACAGGCGGATTCCTATAGAAGGCTGCTAATAATTTGTTTACCCTGCTTCTAATGATAGTCCTTGTTCTATGACTACCCACCTTCTTCTAGGGTTGTATACCTGGCGATGGGTCTGATTGTAGGGATCTTAACTCATATATACAACCAGTATGCAGAATAACACGAATTGGTTCTGCTGCAGGTATGAATTGACTGTCAAAACATCATCAATCGATAGGTGAGAATTAAGAATAAAAATTTACCACTCCAGTCCCACCCTTGACTGATCGGGAATCGAATCCGATATCTCGAAGTTAACGTTAGAGCTTTACTTTGATGATTTCACAATACAAAAAATACGGTTAGGCTGTTGATACTTCGTTCCAAAAAATCTGTTCTTTACCAATGATGAATATTTTTTATTTAAAATGAAAAACGAAACTCTGTTTTTTCGCAAATATGAAGCAACACCTTCAACCTCCTTGAATATTATATTATGCTTAGATAACTGCAGTAACTGCAACTGAATGAAACAAAATCGCACCAGAAACTACAGCTAAATGAGATGAAACTATGTCACGGCGGTGTCCAACTGTCATTCATTACAAGGGTGGTCAGATAGAATATTAAGTAGATATCCGGAATAAAGTGGATATTTTTCGCCTTATTGTTTACTTATTTCAATCATCTGATCTCAAAAATTGATCAAGGTTGCTTCCTTATCACATGACGTTGATTTGAATTTATCTTTACCTGTAGTGAAAAACATAAAGTATATTTTGGTGTTATTTTGATGGATAAATTAAAGGGAATTTGAAAATTTACTAAGGGTGGATAAACTATTTTACACATTATCTATACTAACTTTTTTTCCGGGAGAATTATTGTATATACAAGTTTGCGTCAAATGTTTCAATTTTCAGTATACTAGTTAATATTTAGATACAAAATTTTAACATAGGCACAAATAGAACCGTTGTTCCGAAAAAACAATCAGAATTATTCTTTGAAGAACAATTTTTAGGAAGTTATTCTTTCATTGATCAAACGCAATTAAAAAAACCACAACATTTGTGTTTTTTTTTTCATCCCGATAATTTAATTCACATCCACTCCAAAAGCATCCGCAGCACAGCTAGACGCTAACCGGCCAGATAGTCACCGGCGCGTGCATGTGCGGCTCAGTTGCGGACTATCTGCGTTTGCGTATAGAGCCTCGCGTACATGCTCTTCCTCGCGGTAGCGTGGTCAGCGCGTTTGCGATTGTGTTCTTGTAGTAATATCCTTCGTAGCTGCCTATAGTGGCCATCGCGAGAGTGCTGCGTTACGCGTGCTGCAGATATCGAAGAATCTCCGCGAGGTCCAGTCTAGATCCGATGGATGCTGCAGAAGAAATAGCGAGACAAGAAAACCAAAAAGCAGGAGAGACAAGAGAGCTCCGGAGCGGATGTTTTCGAAAGCATTTTTCTCTCGCACACATGGAGTTTTGAGAATCATAAGTCTTGCTGGAAGCCGGCTGGTCATTATACCATACTTTGGGTCACGACGCAGATGAGTCGGAGGGAAAAAAGCATCCGCGCAACTCCCAACAGTGTTTTTGTTTTTAATACTGTGCCGAGGTTCGTTTTGTGTTATTTTCTCATAGCACCTCCCATGAGTTAGGGATTATGGGCTGAGAATATTGCTGGAGTGTGTTTCGTTTGTGTTTACGCGGAGCTTTTCTGGTGTGTTTATGAAGTGCAATTTTTATGTTTAGCATTCTACCAAAGCTAATTATGGTTTTGCTGCGTTCAAAAGCGTGAATAATTGAATCGGCTGGAAACGATACTAAGCTCAGATACATCGGAAAATAAGCCATTCATGGGGTTTGAACGGCGTCACATTGTATGCCGTGATAAGATCCATCTTTCGCGCTTTGCCAGTGTTCGCCGGGTTTGCTATTATCGTGCCCTTGAAAATCGTGTCATTGGATCAGAGAATACGTAAATGCCGGAGCTATTTATAACCTCACAGCCGAGAAGAACTCAGAAACACCACAGAAGCAAAACAATATCTCGTATGAAGTGTTTCGATAGTGTTTTTAACAAAGTAGTAGTAACCGTCTCGGCAGCGGCAGAGACCAAGAAGATAAGGCACCCAAGAAAGTGATACTTCAAGAAACAGCTTGGAGTTGAGATCGTATACCAGAAGCTGTATGAAAACTGGTCAATTCTTGCTCTTCTTCAGACTTTGTAATTGCAGCATCACGCTTATGATCGGAGCGAATGCTGTGTGTCAGTACATAGTGATGATTTATGGCAACCGAAAGTAACCGGCGCACGTGGTGTTTGTAAACAAATGCCGGTGTTTTACCTCTCAATATACTGCACAACCGAGTGAGGGCCTTATCGGGCGCTGAAAAAAAATAGGAGGAGCGCAAGAAAGTGAATCAGAAAGCATTCATCACTTACGTGATAACAGTGGTGAGTTCTATTTCAGTCACTGTCTTCGCACTAAATACAATATGTATAGAGAAAGTGGTCACGTGTATATAGTGTTCCAGATACACTATCAGTTTACGGAAATGAGGAACCAATCTTTTAGCTATTTATGCAATCTACTAAATTATATAATTTGGACTTACATGGGCTTTCATATGAAGGGGTGAAATTCATATCACATTGTTGTGATACCTCTGCATTAGCATTAGATTTTTTGAATTTTTTTGATGTATTTCATCCATTTTACTGTGTTAGGTACCGAACATTCTATTTAGTCATAGTGTCATATGAGTGTGAAAATGTTTGCTATCTGTTTTCAGAAAAAAACAGTTTTTATTTCTCTAAAAATAACATTGATCAATTTCAGAATTCCATGTTTAGTATGAGAACCCTTTTTCATTTCAACTGTCTTTAGCTACCTTTAGCCGTTATCTACGAGTTATCTGATGATGATGATGATGGTCCCGCCACCTTACCCTACAAAAGTTTGAGCAAGACGAGTTATCTAGAAGATAATATTTTTTCCTCAGCTTTGAAATCAGTTTAACAAAAAAAGCGAACTGATTGCCCAATTGGTTCACCAGAGCATAAGTCCAGCCGTCAGCCTAATTTTGGATAGACAATAAGTACCCTCATACAGGGATGTCGAGAAATTTTCCATCTCGAAAAAATCCTAGATTGGCCCTCACAAAACTTTTATTTTATATCCTTTATATCTATGCGACGCGCGCGAGGCTCAAACTTTTGTAGACTACTTTTATTTTTTTTAACTACTACAAAACAAAACAACAAAATCAAAAATAAAAATAGTCCATCATCACCATGATCATGACAGACATAATACTGATGAATACAATTTTTGAAAAATAATATTAAAAAAAAAACAAATTCTACACACTATAATCCGTTAAAAAAAAACTTCGTTAGGTATAGTATTCATTGAAAAAAAAAAATATATAAAAATTCTACAATGAACTGTTCACACTAAATTATCCGTTCGTATAAAACTTCGTCAAAAAATTTAAGAAAAAACAGCTTTAATGTGTGAAATACAGTGCCTCTTGAATTCTGTAAGTGTTGTTGCACATTTTATATGTCTTGGCATCGAGTTGAAAACATTTATTCCTTTGAAGTAAAACGAATTTTGTGGAGCACATGACAAGAAATTAGGTGTTCTCAATTCATTCGCGTTTCTAGTGTTATACCTATGAAAATCACTTCCTCTTTCAACTCGATCACTCAAATATCGAGGCAGCAAACCGTTAACTACTTTAAAAATGAGCACTAATTCTTTGCTTCACGGATAACCATTGCAGAGCGTCTAGCATCAAAGATGAGGAAGTGAACCTATTACATTTAACCCTTTCATTACGGCAGTGTGCTCCGCCGAAGTGCTACCCCTGTACGGAGCACTGCGTCGAACAGGGTATGCACATTGCGCTGGTGTGATCGAAGAGCAGTATGAATTTCATGTCGTCTAAAGACGACGCTCGTACACACAGCTCGTTGCGCGGATGTCGTCTATAGACGACGCTCGTAAAGAAAGGGTTAAGAAGCAATCGCATTATTTTATTCTGCAAGCGCTGTAACCTCGATATTTGTGTGTCATTGGCTAAAAATAGAATGGAAGAACAATAGTCCAAATGAGGAGAGATGATTGATTTGTACAGTAGTATTTTGCTGTGAATGGTCGAATCGTTTTTCAATCGACATAAGATTCCATACTTTTTGGCAATTTTCTTGATGACAGTGTCAATGTGAGTGTTTAACTTGAGTTTGTCATCAATAATCACTCCAAGATATTTAATTTCCCTAACACTATCAATAGTCTCATCATCAATCACAATAGAGACGTTTTCATTAGAGCGATTTCGCGAGACTATAAGATATTTAGTTTTACTTATGTTCAATTTTAACTGCTTATACTTCAACCATCTACTTAAAGAATGTAAATCTTCATTCAAATGTAGCACAATCTGATTTAAATCATTAGCTGCAATGAATAACACAGTATCATCTGCAAAAAGATTGATGTCACAAAATCGTAAAACTCGTCGCATTTCATTAATGTACATTATAAATAAAATGGGCCCTAATACACTTCCCTGAGGTACTCCAAGATTATTCCCTACGGGACTGCAAATGAAATCATTAAAAATAGTCCGCTGAGTTCTGTCATACAAATAGCTTTCAAACCATTTGTATGCAGTACCCGTAATTCCAAATCGCTTAATCGTGTTCAACAACAAGGGCCTAGAAATTGTCTCGAAAGCGCGTTTTAGATCCAAGAAAACAGCAATGATGGTATCTTTACATTCTAATTTCTTTTTCCATTTTGCTAACACCAGGTTCAATGCGGTTTCACAGGAATGACCTTCCCGATAACCCGATTGTTCTGGTATTAGCATCTGGTGTATTCGGAAGGAATATTGATTCATTCATTCATCAAGTGGTAATTGAAATCACTATTTTTAGAAATTTTATGATTTCTAAATTTCCTACTCAAATTACTCCCATAGTTTTTCACTGAGATTGTGGAGGAGTATCAATAGCTTTTGAGCAATTGTAACGTAACCATGCGCGAGCTTTATGTGTCTTGTGCTGCAATTGTCTTGGTAAAACTTGAATCCCCGATTCAATCCCATTCTGTTGACTCTCCTTACTTTCCTTCAGAATGTTCGAGAAAACATTCTGACTCATTGCACCATCGATGAAAACCAAATTTCCAATACATGCCCCCCATACCTTCTCTCTACCACCACCATTAGCTTCAGATTTTTTACGTTTAATCCATCGTTTGGCTTCGTCCATACAAAACGACAACTATCGGAGCCAAAGATGTTAAATTTGGACTCATCTAAGAAAATAAAATCTTCCCAGTAAGACATTGATGCGTTTAATGCTGTTTAGAAAAATCGAATTGGAAATCCTGTTGTTTTTTTCTGTTGATAAACAGATTTTTCCTCCGTGTCCGGGATTCAGGTTGTTCTTCTTCGGCACATTACAAACCTTTTTTTGTTGGTTCAATTACTTATCAAATCTTGAGTTTCCTCCATTTTTAATAGTTTGAATAATTCTGTTCTTGATTCCGAGGGATGTAAAAATTTGTACCAACGAAAAATGTTGACACGAGAATTTTGTCCCGATTGAAAAAGATAATAGACCCTATTCCAGAGAACGAGACGAGCAGACGAGCGTTCGTCTCGTTTGTTTTCATATTCCAGAAGCCGAGCTCGACTAAAAGCAGACGAGTAGCTCGTCTGGCTCGACGACCGTTTGGCCGCGCTCGTCGATGAAACAGTCGAATCGTCTAGTTTGTTTGATGTGTTTGTTCACCTTGTTGATTGAAAGCATCGGTATTCTTCTGCTCCGCCTTTATCTTCAAAAATTGTTTCACGGCTAAACTAGTATTGCATAAGCAATGTATGTTTTCAACTGCAACCATCAAATTCAATTCAGTAATTGCAAGATTTTACAGATTTTCAAATGGACCTCCCCCAAACAACACAGGCAAATGTAAACATTGAAATCATATCCAGGGATGCTAGATGACTGTTTTGAATATATGAACACGGCACGAAAAGAGTCTTCACATTTTGAACGAAAATGAGTAATTCAAAACAACTACTTTATTGGAAATACGTATACATAGATTTAAAACTTTTCTTGATAAATCGTTGATTAGGTGAACAAACATTGCCCCCAATAAATCCATAATAACAAAACGTCTGAGTGATAAAACCATATGCTCGAGGGAAAATATCAATGAAACCAAAAGATATATGAAACTTATTCCTTTTTGTTATGTTTTTTTTTAATATTTTGGCACTGAGAAAAGAGTATCGATTGATCAATTTTAAAACTGTTCGTTGTTTTTCTCAAAACAAAAACATGTCTTCTCATCTGACATCACTGATCATACCGAGAAAAACTGACTGAAGTCTCTCCAGTCTACCAAATAAAACATTTTAATGAAACTCGGGTACTGGAAATGGGATATTTTGCTCGTCTCGACAGTGACTGAAGCCGAGACGAGACGAGACGAATTTCTCGTCTCGTTTTCTGGAATAGGGCCCAATGTTTCAATCGGGTCAAAATTCACGTAAAACACGTTGATCCCCACGTCGGTTGATTAAGAGAGCGTTAATCATTGGGACTGAATGTTACAATGTAAAAATATAAAGATATATATGGCTCTGTTTTCGGATGCGTTACAAAATGTGGTAACTTTCTAGTAGAATTTCTGACTATTTACACTTTGTACACTCTGCCCAACTACTATAAGACCACCTTGATTCTATTTCGTTGCACCATTCTTTGTGTGGACACCGACTGGACAACATCGTTGCTGGATAGGCTGGACGGCGAGGGATCGAGTGCCTTTCTCAAGGCAAGAGGGCGGAGGTGGTAGCGCTGGAGTAGAATAGAGTAGAGTTTTCAAAGGGCCTTTCTCAAGGCTAGAGACGAATGAACTGCAAAAGTTTAAAGTCTCTATAATACAATACCTTCCTTCCTTCGTTGCAACACAAACAGTTATAGTTTCAACAAGATACATTCAAACATTGTTGAATGCTTAGAATAAAGTATATTTAACGCCAATTTCGTTCAAAAGAGTTGTTTGTTTATTTATTGTGCTTAAATATGATAATTTCAGCTATCCAGTTTCTATAACACCATTTCCAAATTCATATGTATTATCAATGAAAAATTCAAAACGATCGGCTGATTTACATGTCAATAATTGGTTACCTTGCCATTTCGGTTAATAACCTAGAAAATTCGTGTTGGAATACTATTTACAAAATTCTGCTGAACGGATTTCTCGATACTTTTCCATATTTCCGAAATTGCGACCATGAGCTCTTTAATCGGGGTGTACTGTTTTCCCTTAGTGTAGATTCTGTGCCTAAGGATCCGCCTAAGATTTTCAACAGGATTCAATTTTAGAGAGCGACCCGGCCAGTCCAAAAAATTAAGTTTTTGGTCTATAATCCATTGTTTCCTTTTCTTGCTGGTATGAATAGTAGCATTATTTTGCTGGAATGTGAATTTTTTGTGACGATATCCACGAAAAACTGTAGGAGAGAGGATTCCAGAACATGTATGTAATCCTTGAATGATGTGAAATCTATCTTGAGCTTTCCGTTTGCACAAAATCCCGCCCAAACCTTGCACGAGCCTCCACCAAAATTCCTGGTTGAAGAATAATGTTCCTCCTTCCATGAATCACGCCAGTACTCGTTAAAACCATCACGACCATACAAATTGAACTTCTTTTCGTCAGTGAAGATAACATATACATTGAAGAACTTTTCGTTATGGTATATAGCAAAATGTAATATTTTGGAAACATTTTTGTCATTACATACCATGTCCCACTGTCGGTTCATGTGAGCTTTGTCAAAACTCAGACGTCTTCCAATGTGAGAAGGTGTGAGATGAGGAGCTTTAACCTTTTAAGCCCTCTTTATGTGAGGATTTTCTACCAAAACTTGACGAATTGTCACCCGAGTAACATTTAAATTGAAATATTACTTTATTTGCATAAGCGGTTCGAATACCTCAAAGCTGTTCTTGCTATTTCCCGCTTATCCCGGTCAGAGAGCTTCGATTTACGTGGAGCACTCTCCTTCTTACCGTACCCTTGAGGATTCGCCAAATAAATGAGCACTACTTGATGAAATCGTCCAATCCGACGAGCGATTTCCCTGATATCAACATTTTCTTGGTGAAATGCTCTTTTCGTGAGCACTTTTCCCTTCGGCAAATTCCAGATTTATTGATAAAAACAACTAAATTAAACGGAAAATGTAACTGGTCTTATAGAAACTTGACACTTGAAAAATACAAAAACATTAGTTTACGATCAGCGCTTGCACACACACATATCAAAATCATGCAGTGTATGGTACTCACCAATACCTACACACTCGAATATAGCCGTGGAGTTGCCGGCCTAGAATAGCACTTCGGGTCTTGGTCCCTGTCCCTGTCGTATGAGGCGACTAATCGGGTGACAACGCGAGTAAGGGCGCGGTAAAGCCTATTGGAGATTGCACGGGGGAAATACCGTGTACAGGAGCCACGAAAGGAGTGCCAAGCACATCAGGATTGACGCCAGTAAGATCCTGATTACGACATACTGGCTACGACATAGAAAACGGACACGATACGGAAACGATTTCAACACGACGCTAAAGGCTGACAGTCATGCTATCCTGTTCCCTGAGTAAGGAAGGGTGACACCTTCCTGAAACGGCGTGTAGGCTAATAGTGCGATTGCCCCCGTCCCGGTAATAACTTGGCAAGTCTTCGGGTACGTTCAATGCTCGTCTAGGCTCAGGCACTAGGTACTAGGCGTCAGATGTCACATTCCTGACTTGCGCTGATCTGGCTCTGAACACGGTCCCTATGAAGGACCGTGTCAACCCCTGCATGGCCTCACTGCTTGCATAGACAACCATGGGATCACTGATAGCGACTATGTACAACGAGCGGAGATAGCGGCCCGAAGTTGGGACCCAACAGACATGAATATCATCGAACAATTCAACAGACGAAACGACGGTAATGAAGACACACCAACGGGAGAGGCGAGCGTGTTCGCAAGGAGCGGTAAGCTCCAGAGATCACCAATTCGCAACCAGACAACCATAGCGAATCCTATAGGACACCAACAGCATCCACAACAAGGAGAGACTAGCCTGATACAAGTGCATAAAGCCAACACCACCACTTCTTTAGAAGGGCTGCAGGTCGGGAGGTCAAGCTTGATGGAGGTCAAGAAAAAAGTGAACGAGCTCTACGAGTTCATTAAGGACAAAAACAATGTCCATACTAAGATCAAACATTTAGTCACAAGCATCAAATCCGCCGTTACGGCTGCTGACCGCGAACAGAAGGAGATGATCACGCGAGCAGAGGTTGTTGAAAAAGCACTCGCTGAAGCAAGGGAGAAGATGTCCGTCGAGATACAGGAGACGCCTAAGACGCCACGAAACCCACGATCGGACAAAAGGAAGAGGGATACCCCAGGGGATGAAGAAGACCTGAAGAAGGTTAAAAATGACAACCTGGAAAACAAAAAGGAAGGTGAAGGCAGTGGATGGCGAACTGTCGAAAAACAGACGGAGAAACGGAAGAAGAAAGAAGAAAAGAAGAAAGGTGTGCAGGAGACAAAAAAAACCAGGCCCAGACGCGAGCGAAGTAAGGGAGATGCTCTGATCGTCGAGGTGAAGGAAGGAGTGACTTACGCATCACTCCTGCGGAAAGTGAGAGACGATCCGGAGTTGAAAGAACTGGGAGAGAATGTGGTGAAAACCAGGCGCACCCAGAAAGGAGAGATGCTCTTCGAGCTCAAGAGGGATCCGGCGGTCAAAAGTTCAGCCTTCAAGGAACTGGTTGCGAAGTCGCTCGGTGAGGAGGCGAAGGTGAGGGCTCTATCCCAGGAATCAGTGGTCGAATGCAGAAATCTCGACGAAATCACGACAGACGAGGAGTTAAGGCGCGAGTTAATAGAACAGTGTAAGCTGGACAATACACCAATGACGATCCGTATGAGGAAGGCGTATGGTGGCACGCAGACGGCGTCGATACGGCTCTCAACAGTCGCAGCCAATAAGATGGTAGAAACGACCAAAATAAAAGTTGGCTGGTCGGTTTGCTCGCTAAAGATGGTGCCCCGGGTGGCCAAGCGGATGGAGAGATGCTTCCAGTGCATGGGCTTTGGACATCAGGCAAGAAGCTGCACAGGCCCCGACAGGTCTGAACTGTGCAGGAGATGCGGTGAGAAAGGGCATGTTGCGAGAGACTGCACGAAGCAACCGAAATGCTTGCTCTGCAAACCAGAGAACGGCAGCGACCATGCGACAGGAAGCTTCAAGTGTCCCTCGTATAAGAAGGCGTTAGCAGAATCGCAGTAACGGAGATAATTCAGATCAATCTGAACCATTGCAACACAGCTCAGCAACTGTTGTGGCAGTCGACAACAGAGACAAAATGCGACGTTGCAATCATAGCGGAGCCGTACCGAGTACCCCGTGATAATGGCAGCTGGGCGACGGATAGCTTAGGGATTGCTGCAATACAGGTGATGGGCAGATATCCTATCCAGGAAGTGGTTGGAGGTTCACACGAAGGTTTCGTAATCGCCAAAATTAATGGAATCTTCATGTGTAGTTGCTACGCACCCCCGAGATGGACAACTGAGAAATTCCACCAGATGCTAGACGCAATGACCGAGGAACTAATCGGTAGAACACCGATCGTCATTGGAGGCGACTTCAACGCGTGGGCGGTGGAGTGGGGAAGTAGATGCACCAACATCAGAGGGTACAGTCTACTGGAAGCTCTAGCAAAGCTGGAAGTAACGTTACTAAACGAAGGTACCACTAGCACTTTCCGGAAAGATGGGCGCGAATCCATCATCGACGTTACTTTTTGCAGTCCGTCGCTGTTGGCGAGTACGGAGTGGAAAGTGTGCGAGTCGTATACGCACAGTGATCACCAGGCGATCCGGTACAGAATCGGTCAACGGAACCACGTGCTAGTTCGGAGGACAACAAGCGGTGAGCGGAAGTGGAAGACGAATGCTTTCGACAATGACCTTTTCGTCGAAGCACTTCGTCTAGCTGGCGGAGCTTCAGATTGGAACGCAGAAAAGTTGACAGATCTACTGGTGAGAGCATGCGACACTACCATGCCGAGGAAAGTTGTACCAAAAAATGGAAGACGCCCAGCTTACTGGTGGAACGACTCTCTTCGCAACCTTCGCGCTAGCTGTCTTCAAGCCAGAAGACGCGTTCAGAGAGCACGAAATAGCGCTGATAGAGAGGAACGAAATACGGTGTACCGAGCAGCTAGAGCCGCCTTGAAACGGGGAATTACACTGAGCAAAGAGAACTGTTTCAAGGAGCTGTGCCGAGATGCAGATGCCAACCCATGGGGCAACGCGTATCGAGTCGTGATGGCGAAGATCAGAGGACCTGTGACGCCCGTCGAATCGTGTCCCGAGAAGCTGAAGGTCATTGTGGAGGGTTTATTTCCGATGCATGATCCTACGATATGGCCACCGACACCGTACGCCGAAATAGCTACCGAACGTTCTCAAGTTTCCAGTGAAGAACTGGTAGCAGTGGCGAAGAGACTGCAGGTAAACAAGGCGCCCGGCCCCGACGGAATCCCCAACGCGGCCTTGAAAACGGCGATTCAGGCGTTCCCGGACATTTTCAGGATAGTGCTACAGAAATGCTTGGATGATGGTCACTTTCCTAAGAAATGGAAGATCCAAAAGTTAGTGTTGCTGCCAAAACCAGGAAAGCCCCCGGGGGTACCAACATCCTATAGGCCTATATGCCTGCTGGATACTCTTGGGAAACTCTTGGAAAGGATTATCCTCAACAGACTGACGAAATGTACGGAGAGTGACCATGGTCTGTCAAAGATGCAGTTTGGATTCCGGAAAGGTAGGTCCACCGTTGATGCTATCCGGACAGTGGTTGAAAAGGCAGAGAAGGCGTCACAGCAAAAGCGGAGGGGCGACCGACATTGTGCTATAGTAACGATCGACGTGAGGAATGCTTTCAACAGCGCTAGCTGGGAAGCCATTGCCGAGTCCCTACACCGTATGAAGGTTCCTGGGTACCTGTGCAGAATTCTAGGAAGCTACTTCCAGAACCGCGTCCTAGTCTACGAGACGAGCACGGGGCAGACAACGTTGAATATAACGGCCGGAGTACCACAAGGCTCTATCCTGGGCCCAACGCTCTGGAACGTAATGTATAACGGAGTACTGAATCTGAAGCTTCCCAAAGGCGTGGAGATCGTGGGCTTCGCGGATGATATCGCTCTCACAGTGGCAGGCGAGACACTCGAAGAGGTGAAGATGCTTGCAATCGAGTCCATCGTCTCAGTAGAGAACTGGATGCAAGCAGCGAAACTGCAGATTGCTCATAATAAAACGGAAGTATTGTTGGTGAGTAACTGCAAAGCCGTGCAGCGAGCGGAAATCACAGTCGGGGAACACGTGATAACTTCTAAGCGTAGGTTGAAATACTTGGGAGTTATGATCGACGACCGGCTGAATTTCAACAACCACGTCGACTACGTCTGCGAGAAAGCAGAGAAGTCCATTAGCGCGATAGCGAGAATAATGCCGAATAACGCAGGACCTTGCAGTAGCAAAAGGCGTCTCCTGGCTGCTGTATCCTCGTCCATACTGCGGTACGGAGCACCAGCCTGGTCGGCGGCTCTCGAAACCCACCGGAATCGTAGAAAACTGGACCGTACGTTTCGGCTCATGGCGATGAGAGTTGCGAGCGCGTATAGGACGATCTCGTTGGAGGCAGTCTGCGTTATCGCCGGCATGATCCCTATTGGCATCACTCTGGCGGAAGACAGAGAGTGCTACAGACGAAAGGAAATCAGGGGTATCCGGAAAACAGCGAGAGTAGAATCACTCTTGAAGTGGCAGCAGGAATGGGACACGGCGGAGAAAGGCAGGTGGACGTATGGGCTCATACCGGTACTATCGACCTGGCTGAACAGGAAGCACGGGGAGGTGAATTTTCATCTGACACAGTTCCTGTCTGGACATGGCTGCTTCAGGCAATATTTGCACCGGTTCGGGCACGCAACGTCGCCACTCTGTCCGGAGTGTGAAGATGTGGAGGAAACACCAGAACACGTGGTATTTGTGTGTCCCAGGTTCACCGCAAGACGCGAGGGGCTGCCTGCCCTTCATGCCGGGAACATAGTAGAGAAAATGTGTCGCGACGAGGGCACCTGGAACGCTGTGAACAGTGTAATCATACACATCATGTCCGAGCTACAGCGGAAGTGGAGGGCCGACCAGCGTAGTAATAACCCCTGACCATAGAAGAGGAACAAATGCGAGGGCTGTTGCAAAGTGTAGTACCCCACGAGAATCGTTGTGACGGAGTGCGCGTTATGTTGGAGGGCACTGCCTAATCGGCGCTCCGTTGGGAAGAGAAATCCTGCGAGGGTGGCTGTGACGGGGCGCGCGTCAAGTTGGAGGGCGCATCCTAATCGGTTCACGTCTCGACAGGTGAGAAACCCCGCGAGGGTGACTGTGACGGGTTGCGCGTCAAGTTGGAGGGCAATTCCTAATCGGTACACGTCTCGACGGGTAAAAGGAAGCCTGTGCTGCGGATGTGCGTGGCGGAGTACAACGGAAACGTAAATGAGATGTATAGAGAAAAAGGGAAGGATCAACGCTAGTTAGCGTTGAAAACTCGTGAAGTGCATGAGCACAGCCGCCCCCTGAAGTAGTCGCCTAGATGTGGTCCCGGGGGGAATGAGGCTACGAGTAGAGGGCTTGGTTTTTGTGGGTGCGATCCCCACTCGACGTCTGGGTTATCCCTTCCCAGATAAGGCTGGAAGAGCGTTCCTCACCTCTATAAAAAAAAAAAAAAAAAAAAAACACTCGAATATAAATTGAAGCATTGTTGGTTTACAATGACACAAAGCAGCAGGATCATCACCTGGTCTTAGAGAAGTTGGACAGAGTGTACAATTAATATCTTTGCCAGATGGGACCAACACTGATATTGCCCAAACGCTATTCTGCGAGCTGAATAGGGAGCGCAGCAAGAACAGTGCGGGACTCAACCCCATTGAGAACTACATCCTATGGACCATAGGATATGTGTCATTACTTGTGTCATTTCTATTAGTACTCGATGGAAAATCACGAGTTCACGAAATCACGAGTTTTTGAATGATCATCAATAACTTTGAGTAGGATTGAGATATTGACAAGTTGTGCACCGCAAAATATTTGTTTCGATAAGCTCTAAAAGTCGTTCGAAGACAATTTTGATGTAAGATTTGAGATATAAAAGTTAGAGCAAAAAACCTGTTTTTCATGGCCATCCTAACTCAACCTAGAAATAAAGCGCTATATCGTTATTTCAATAGATAGAAAAAAAACTTTGTTCTACAAAGTTGCTGAAAATAACTGAGGCTACTATATTGTTGAACTATATTTATCTCTATCTATAAAGATAAGAAAGTGTAGAATTTTTTTTTTCGTCGTAGATATTGGTCACCCTATTTTTGACAACATCAAAATAAGCGCTCTATCATATGCAACAACTTTGGCGAAGACAGTTTTTGTCTAGAGAATAACTGTGGTGCTCTAGATGCTAATTTCCACTTAAATGCACCTCCTGGACCATTGTGCATTGTGCATTGTGAAAACCTGGTGCTATTGCTTTTATGGGTCGGTGGAATCGTTGGTTCGTTTTTATTCATACCAGGCTACCGGGAAAAATGAGGTATCTGGTCTACGCCGATAAGCCGCAGACAACCGATGCCATGGAAGACTACATGGTAACCACATACCGGAAATGATATTCAAATAAAATGGGAAAGTATCATCTTAAGAATTAAGCAAAATTCATGGATATCAATACCGCTCATCTGTTTTTAACATTAACTACAAGATTGTATTGAATATAGTTAGAATGACCCGATTTAGGTCCAATTATTGTCATTTTAATTATCTTCACAGAGGCACTCTATTAGATACTCTCGTCCTTTTTGGCAAAAATTAGGGATATTCGATTCTCACAAGCATTTCTTGAGTCAAATTTTTCACCATTCCTCTTGGTGAAGAACTTGTGGCAAACACCTGGCGTTAAGTTCTGAATATAAGGGATCCTCCCGGAGATTCTGGCGAGTCGCTATCGGTGTGACGTTTTTCTGAAAGAGCGCAAATCTTCATTTATAGACCAAAGATGACCGCTTTTGGGTGATTGCTTACTCCATATGATTCATTTGTGTACCACATTACAGATCCGATTTTGGCCTTAGGGAAGCAGCTCATAGGAAACGGTTTCCAACAATCCCATCAAACTTGGGGGCTTCGCAGCCACATTGGTTGCGCGTTCGCTTAGTAAGCGATCGATCGTGAGTTCAAAACTCAGGGTCATCATCGCTGAGATCGATCCACGGTCGAAAAAAGATCGATCGATGAAAATTCGGTCCATGAGGTCCTTTTTGGCGTTAATTGTTGTGGCACATACATCAAGCTTTTTACCGGAGACTTGCTTATTCAAGTGTTCCCAAACGATTTTATACAATGTTTTGGTACAGGACAATTGAAACAGTGCTTACATGATAGTCTCTACAGGTAAGACATGCTTCTAGAACGTTATCAAATGCAAATGCAAATGCGCAAATAATCAGCTGTTTTAAAAGCTTAAAAATGGTTTGTATGTATGCGAGCAGACATCTCTTTCTGTTTTCGTTTCTCATTTCAATTGGGATTACGCCAAAAAAAAAGTCCGTACGACATCAAATGGGGATCGAATCAAGGCCGACTGGAATGCAAAGCTGTTTCACACGACCACGCTATCCATATAGCTGCCAGTGCTATTATATAGAAGTGTGATAATATTACACCTCATCATAAAATGAAGTTGGAAAGTGTTTTCTAAGAGGGAAAAGAAGAACATGAACGAGAGTATATCATTCTCTGACTGGGCCGTGTATTTGGCAAACTATACGAAAAGCTTTCAAATGCTTTCATTTAAATGTGTCTCCTGTTTCGCTCGCTCATATTGGCTTTAGCATATATATTATACAAATCATATACATGTATTGGGGAGTAGAACATTTTCTGTTATTTTTCAGCTCATTTAATGTAATAATTCGGGATGCCATAACATGTGCTAAAAATTAACTTTGGGTGAATGACTTTGAGGATTTCTTATCAATCGCCAGGATGAAAAAAGTTACCGCTTTTAACATGAAGCGCAGAATTTATTGTATAATGATCAACGGGGAGAAATGAAGAAGTACCACTTAGGGTCAATCTTGTCTGGAGGCTGACAATAAATCTCGACGTTCCATGCAATTTTAAGACATGTGACACCAACATATTTTTTTAACTCCGATTTCATTGGGGTGTACATGAATTGGCTGGTTTTATTGTTTTCAAAAAACTCAAACTAGAGTCCGATTGAGTTCAAATTATGCATAAGCTATTTTTTCGCGGAAGCAACATTTTTCAGGAAGTCCTGATCGAAACTTCGAAATGACCATTTTCATTGGCACTCTAATATATATATATATATATTCGGTCAGACGTACCTAGGAAAAACCTCTAGTCCATGGTCTAGTCATGGGGACTGTCTGAGGTGGGTTACAACACCTCTTTTCCTGGCTAGCTCGAGCGTGGATTTCTTGGCCGCAGTTGCCTATCGCCCTTTTTGTAGATCGGACACACATGCATCCAATCTTGTGGTACCTACTCCTCATTCCAGATCTTAGAAATAACCCAGTGAATTATCGGTTATTTTCAGCTTCTCAATCTCATTCCGGATCTTCAGCAATTCACTTCGTCGTAACACTGCGTCCACCAATTGACCACTTTGGTTTAGTTTTATGGGAAGATCACCGTTGAGATCCTTCCATATATCGACACATGGTACGTAGCCTTTATGTGTACGATTGACCTTTTCATAGAACTTCCGCGTCTCATTCGAACGGTAAAACTGTCTAAATTCGTCACATATTTGATGCTCCTACTAGCGTTTTTTTTATTTTGAAACTCGAATCTGATGGATTAGAATATCTTTCTAGAGTTCGCTCGGGTACAGTTCTGTAGCACCCTCGGCCATGCTGATTTCTTCTCATTAATCAACCGTAAAAATTCTTCTTACCGTGTGTGACTATCGTGGCATCTGTTACTAGCTTATGTGTGAAATTTCATGACATTCCGTTCATTTTTCCACAAACTACAGTTGTTTAAGTGTCACTACCTGAGCATTTGTATAAAAATGGAAAATGAGGAATATTGTATTTTGATCAAACATTATTTTTGATGGGGAAACTCCTGTACAATCAATGCAGTGGTTGACGAAATGTTATTCCACTTCTGTTCCTTCGAGAACAACAGTTTATCGGTGGTTCAGTGAATTTAAAATAGGCCGTACAAGCACCGCAGATGCACCTCGCTCTGGAAGGCCCAAATGGACCAAATGAGGTATTTTAAAAGAACGACTGAGGTACATTTTGGACATGAAAAAGCTATCCGCGCGATGGGGGCCGCGTTTGTTGACCGTCGATCAAAAACAGCTGCGCGTTGATGATTCAATAGCCGGTTTGGCGTTGTTGAAGCGTATTCGAGTGAACTGCTTTCGACATTTTGTTACAATGGATGAAACGTGGATCTATTACCACTCTCCTGAGTCCAATAGGCAGTCTGCAGAGTAGTACTGAGGCATATTTCGAAGATATAGACGTTTCGTACTTCAGAAAGGGAATCGAATTGTTGGAATCTCGCTATAACAATGTTGAGGAATAAATACAGCTTTGCCCGAAAAACGATTGTTTTCATTTCATTTCAATCTCATGACTTTTTAGCTCATGTAGTATGTCCGCAATAATCTGTACACCATAAAATTCTATTAAAACAGCCATGAAACCATAATCCACGTGGTGTTGAAGCACATCTTTCGTTTTATTACACACGTTCATGATATCGTTGATATCGATTCATCTCTACTGAAAATCATTAAGCTACTACCACGTGGGAAGAATCTAGATTCTAGAAGATCTATCTTTCGTATCCTCCAAAGCAATCAAAGTAATCGTATTTAAAGCCGTATTTGAAACGGTAGGCGATTCATGGTTCTAGCCTAACCAAAAACAACAGGTCATTCATCCATCACTTGATTTGAACAAATCATCTCATAACAATGAACCCGATTGCAATATTAAAAATATTAGAGTTTGTATCTCAGCTAATTGTTTGAATCCAGAAGAAGAATGTTTTGCTTCTCTATCAGAACGTCGAAGACATGAACACAACCGTAACTCCATACAAACTAGCTGGCAATACGCTTTCTAAGCGAGTTTTCAGTGCTAATAGTCCCAAACTTACTGGAAGTGGACTTTTGCTAGCAGTTCGTTTTACATTTAACTATCATTTAATTCTTTGAATAGTCTTGTTGTAAGGTTTCGAAATCTATCGCTGTTTTTGTTTTTGAGTTCGATATTGATTTCAATATAGGGGAAGTGGGGGCAATAAGCTTGGCCTATTTACCTCTCAATTTAAATTTTGCTTGGTTTAGTTGGAGTTGCATATTTATCCAGGTTCAAAACCACAAAAGGATCTTTTTCAAGAGCAGAATGTGATGAGGTATATCAGCTTTAGTAAACAGAATATTGTAAGTTGTTATTCACCTATGACCACTTTGCCCCCAAACATCAAAATAATTTCTATGCTAATTATTGGCTGAGATTAAACAAAATATATGTTCACCTCTACTAGAATATGTGAACAGACGTCCAAACTGATGATTTGTCCAATATATCAGATTGATTAAACTAAATTTCACGAGAAATTCCTTAGATACCATGCGCACAGAACTACGGCCGAATGGCTATCGAGAAAGTAATTTATGTTTCTATTTGTATTTTGACATGCGACAGCTCTACTGAAGTATAGGGTGACTTAAAAGTCATTAAATTCTTCAAACATAAGGTGACTATCAATACGGAATCTATAGTTAATAGTTATACTACCAAACAAGCAGGTGACCACTTTGCCCCCCATGACCAATTTGCCCCCACTACCCCTATCCGATTGTTATAATGATCTTTTTAGAGAATGTATTTTTCGAGACGTTCTCGAAAAAAATAAACAGAGAGTAGTGTTATCAAACATTAGTTGAGGAGGAAAATAAATCGAAACTTACAAATTTCTTCCATATAGAGTTTTTTTTTATTAAATTCGTTTATTTTTACAGGCTCAGTTACATAAGTTTAAAGGAGCCGAATTCTTAATTATATTTTTATTACTATACATAAACATTTTCTAAATCTAAGGTAAGTAAGGTAGAAAACCGATTACTCGCGGTCTACTCGAGTTTAGTAGGGTGACATATTTGTTCAGGAAAAGGATGGGATATAAGGAAATTGTTACAATAATGATAATCTCACACACTCAATTCTTAAATATATTCGTATATCTATTGTGTATTTACATTTCAACTTATTCTACTGTTTGTAGCAAGGGGACCAATTGCACGCAAAGGATATAAGGATATAAGGATAATCACACACGAACATCGATAGCTTTAAGGAAAATATAGATTTGGGACATGTAATCAAGGTCTAACCGAGCCAACACATCTCTCACCGGCACATTGGGATGTCTTCCTCTAGCCCTGAGGGAGTTTTCTAAATTCGATCTGGCGACAAGATACAACTCGCACGACCAAACAACGTGCTCGATGTCGTGGTAACCGTGTCCACAAACACAAAGATTGCTGTCGGCAAGATTAATACGAAAGAGTAGCGCGTCTAACGAACAGTGGTTGGACATGAGTCGGGAGAAGGTGCGAATAAAGTCTCGACTCAAGTCCAGACTTTTGAACCATGGTTTGAAGCTAACCTTAGGGATAATTGCGTGGAGCCACCGGCCCAATTCATCTTCGTTCCATTTGCGTTGCCAATTACCGATGGTATTTTTACGGACTAAAGAATAAAATTCATTGAAGGCGATTTGACGCTGATAAATATCGCCTTCAATCGCACCTACCTTTGCTAATGAGTCAGCCCTCTCATTACCCGGAATTGAGCAATGAGAAGGGACCCAGACAAAGGTAATGACATAACAGCGTCTGGTTAAAGCACTCAAAACTTCTCGTATTCTCTCAAGGAAATACGGCGAGTGCTTTTCCGGCTTCACTGAACGGATAGCTTCGACAGAGCTAAGACTATCCGTTACAATGTAATAGTGTTCAACAGGTCGTGAGGCGACGCTGTCCAGCGCCCAGTGTATTGCTGCCAATTCAGCAATATACACTGAGCAAGGATACTGAAGACTGTGTGAGGTGCTAAAAAATACGTTGAACACTCCAAATCCTGTGGACTCATTCATAGAGGACCCATCAGTAAAGTACATATTATCGCAATTGATACGCCCTTACTTTGCATTAAAGATCGTAGAAACGATCCCCGATAGAAGATAATCTGGAATTCCATGGATTTTCTCCTTCATGAACCGATCAAAATGTACAGAGGAATTGATGTAGTCAGGAAAACAAACACGGTTGGGAATATACGAAGAAGGAACAACCTGCATGGAGATGAATTCATGAATCCAGAGTGAAAATTTAGCTCGATCAGTTGCTCAAAATTTCCGATCACCAATGGGTTCATAACCTTAACCATATAGAGTTTGTTCGTCATCGTTTTGATACAAATATCAGAACATTTTGAGAATAAATATCATGTAACATATATCGCGTATAAATACAAGGGCATTCGTTACATCTGATTGATTGACGACTTAAAATTCATACGTATCGATAGAACGAAATTGGAGACGGAAGCGTCTCATTCTTATACGACAACTGAAACTGCTATCCGCACGATGGTGAACATTATAAACAGGAAGGCAGAGCTGTTTTAGTATCAACTCAATTCAATTGTTTTACTTCTATGAGGAAACAAACACTATTCGATAGTATATTGCAGGAAAACTTCCTTAAATTTTCTGAACTCATAGTCTCTTGTTATTCTTCGCTTCAAACCTAATTTCAATCTGCTGTCCACGCTTGGTTGTGATTGTTATTCAAATTGCGCATCAGATTTACCACACATCAGGATATACTGGCAGGTTGTTGTGTTTACCGCGCAATTAAGCAAAATATTTTGCAATTCATGATTGCGCAATATTTTCGGAACCTTTCTTCACCACTTCTGGAATCATTGTGATTAAGCTATTATCCACACATTCAACACATGAAACTAATTGTGGACAATTACCACGAAACTCAAATATTTCGGTACAGCTGGACGCATATATAAAGCTTTTTGCTGGTGATTGTTTTTTTATTTACGGAAGAGTTGTGGTATGAGTTGTCCTTCTTTGAAGCTGTCAGCAACAATCAATATCGATTATGATTATGGTTTGTTTTTTGCGTGATTATTGATTTGATACCATTAAAATGAATATGAATCTAACTGTATGGCTTCGTTCACAAACTACATAATGCGAGAAGAAGGGTCAACATTACGTTACGTGCAAAGTGTTAGGGGTATGTTTCGCTTTTCGTAATGTGTGCACAGACCCTAAGACGTCAGACAATAAAGCCATTAATACAGTTTTATCTTCCACCGATCAACTCATCAGCCAAACATTTCATTGAAACAAGACAATATTTGCTGAGCAAAAATGTCAAAAAGAGTGCGCAACAGGCTTAAGTTGTACTTACAAGTCTTACTTCTGAGATTCATCTGAAAACAACAGAAGCACGAACTCTGTGTATACAGCCATTCCATGCTAAACCGATATAGTGGTTCTCAGATTTTCGTGAAAATTGGTAGTTTTGTTCCTTATCGCAAAACATTAGAACCATATTTTTTTATTTTTTCCATTGACCATTTCCATTTTAAGGTTGTCCGAAAAATCAACTTTTTCCTCTTTTTCCAAAAAAGACTTTTTTCAAAAATTCATAACTTTTGAACTACTACACCGATTCAGATGATCGAGATATCAAGTTAAAGCCAATTACCTGGCCTCCTTTTTTGAAAAAATACTATAACTGCAAATTTGAATTCTTATTATTGATTTTATTCGCTTTATTGTTTTCATAGTCTCGGGACCAAAAGCGCTATATTTTTTTATATTTTTTCTGGAAAGCTAAGGATTTTTCACATAACATATGTCGAAACCAGAGAGGCGTTTTTCTTCGTTTTTGAGTTATGATTTTTCAAAGTTAACCGATGGTCCGAAAATTGGTTCTTTCCCCATTTTTTCCACTACAAAAAAAACATCACTTTTGATCTACTGGACCGATTCAGATGATCGATATATCAAATTAAAGCCAATGAGCTAGTCTTGTTTCAAAAAATATTACACTCTGAATAAAAAAAGGATTTTGTTTTCGTAATAATTGATTATATACGTTTTTTATAGCTTACATCGTTTCGGAACCACGGGCGCCAAATTTTTTATATTTATTTTTAAAGTTGAGGTTTTTTCTACATAATATATCCAAATACCATAGAGGTGTTAATTTTCCTTTTCAAGTCATGATTTTTCAAAGTTAACATGTTTTCGGTTTTCGTTCAATATTTCTATGCGACTAGATTGGATGTATGTGACTATAATCCAATTAATTGGCAAGTGTGTTATTTTAGAAAAAAAGCTAGCTAGTAGGCTTTAATTTGATACGTAGATCATCTGAATCGGTCCAGTAGTCAAAAGTAATAAATTTAAAAAAAAAAGTAATTTTTGGCAAAAATGCGAAAAAACGGATTTTTCGGACCACCCTAAAATGGAAATGGTCACCCTAACAAAAACAAATACTGGTCTAATAATTTGCGATAAAGAACAAATCTACCACTTTTGACGAAAATCTGAGAACTACTATATCGGTTTGGCACGGAATGGCTGTATACCTATAGGTATGCTTCTATACACAAAGATGAATTCACTTCCACGAAATAACGGTGGCAAAGAACTTGAAAGCCTCGAAATATCAGCGCGTTCACTGCATATAAATACAAATAAAATTATTGGCCATGTGCAGAATTATCATCTGCATGTGTGATTATATAAACTATTACATCCGTACTCAATCGGACTCAGCGGCGAATCGATCACTATGTACAAGTGAACCTTGTAACGCTTTTCCCTGTAATTTCTCACCATTCCGTCGCCTAACTATTTGCATATGTTAGTAAGTGATAGAGACACAACGGCTTACGCGGCCTTCGCACGATGTAAACATTCCAATGATTCATTATTATCAGTATAACTGTCCTCCACAGCAGCACACATGATCCCCGGCGCAAATCTTCCGTTCCGGCGAGTCCTTCCTAGGCCTGTGCCATTCAGAAGATTGCCAACGTGTGTTTGTGCCGGCTTGTGAAAGAGATTACGCAGATTATTAACTGATTGCGTCGTGCTACCAGCCTTGTACTGCTGCTGATATGGTCAATATATTCTACGCGTGCTAATCCAGATCAATGTCGCAGCGCGCATTCAACGGTTATGTAATAATTGATATTGCTAAGACCAGAGTCTACAATTGTGTATTGTGTAATGGCGGGTTTACATTAGGGAGATCTATAGCTATAGATGGATTTATTCACCCGAAAATAGATGTAAACGGGTGAGAATATATATGATACACTTCTCCGAGGTATAAATGGATAGGATGAATAGAATAAATTCAGGCATATGTAATCGCTGGTGAATTTCTCACTGGTGAGAAATCACTGAAGTTGGATGCAGTTCTACTTCAGGTGAATAAATTCACCAAAAATATGAATATATTCATTATATAAGTTCGCGCTAGTGTAAACGGTGGATGCGATTTCTATAAATCGCATCATATTTCTTCACATGAATATATCACTAGTCTAAACCTACCCTAAGACCTTGTGTTGATCAATATGTAATCTTTTTTTCTACAGATCCAATTTTTCAATTCAAAGTGAAACTTAGAAAAACTGCTAGTAAAATGATGTTGAAAATATCGGTTCATCATCACCCATGATGATGATGAAATGCTGAAAAATGCTGCCATTTATTTATTTTATAAGTAAAATTCCGATTCGTGAGTTAGCTAAACTGATTTGGAGAACGTCTGACCATCGATAGAAACCTTGAAAGTGGCAGAAAAGCAAATGGAGCTGTTCCAAAAATTCTTTCGAAACTGTCGCGAAGCTGTCAAAATGACAGCAGTTCCGCAATCCCTTGCCCTCAAAGCAAACAATAACACATGCATTAAAAATGGACTAATTTTGAATGGCGATTAAAGAAAACTTTAATAGATAATCCAATGAACCAAATTTTCCATAAATCTAACGTTTAATAAGTCTTCTATAAAAATTGCTACAATGCCCTGCAGAGTAACCATACTACAGTTAGCCAGAACCTTAGCCGTTGAAAAGATGCATGTCGGCATGTTCTTCAGCTCTTTCGTGGCCTTGATGATCAGCTGCTTCTCCATTTGGCCACAAGATTCTTGAAGTAAATTCTCCGTTTGAGGTTCATTCAAATTTTTGTCTATCGGACGCTGCTGGAGGTCGATGGAAGGTTTGGCTGTCTTCGGTACAACGTTTATCTTCATCCGGTGCATCTCCCCCAGTAACATAATGAGCCGAGGCCAGGTCCGACCAAAAGGACCTTCTTCGGGAACTTAGTTTGGGATAAATATTTGACGTAATCATTGGTGGGGAACGTAAAGTATCCGGTCACCTGCCAGTCGTTGTCGTCCAACGTCAAGTAGGACTCGTCATCATTTAAGATCACGGCTACATCAAGCGACAAGAAGGAGCACAAACGAAGGTTGAATTTTCGAAGCATGACCGTATCCGGATTATAGTTCGAGCAATGGGCTATGGCAAGAAGTAAAATTTAATAATGACCTTACAACAAGCAAAGAGACCCAGTAGGGGAAATGGGGGCATAGTGGTCACCCTAAGGAATATGCGCATTTCCAACGTATGTGGGCGATTCAATTCCCGTTTCTCGAAGAATATTATAGTTCAACTCATTGTTCTTCAAGATAGCAAATGGCCTTCAAAAATTCAAAATAGTCCACTTTGCATCATTAGAACAGAGGTGAAAAATCGATTTTTTTTTGCTTGGAGGTAAAGTGGTCACCTAGTGGGGGCAAAGTGGTCACACGCAAATATCAAGCTAAATGGAATAGATTTATGGTTTTTTTGTCCAAAATTGAAAAAAAAACATATTTGATATAGTAGGTACATGTATGAAATAAGCTTGGCCTATTCACTTAGAGTCTCAATTTAAATTTTCTCTTGCATACAAAAACGTAGTAACCACTTTGCCCCCAAACATGAAAATAATTTCTATGCTAATTAATCGTTAAGATTAAACAAAATATCTGTTCACCTCTCTTAGAATATGTGAACAGTGGTCCAAACTGATGATTTGTCCAATATATCAGATTGAATAAACTAAATTTCACGAGAAATTCCTTAGATACCATGAGCACAGAACTACGGCCGAATGACTATCGAGAGAGAAATTTATGTTTTTATTTGTATTTTGACATGCGACAGCTCTACTGAAGTACAGGGTGACTCAAAAGTCATTAAATTCTTCAAACATAAGGTGACTATCAATACGGTGTCAATATTCAATAGTTATACTACAAAACAAGCAGGTGACCATTTTGCCCCCGCCATGACCAATTTTCCCCCACTACCCCTAATGTAACGCTTGCATTGAAAAATTTACAATTTTCGGATGGCGATAACAAAAACTATAAAAGATAATTGAATGGGACAAATTTCCCACATAATTTTAATGAACGTGTTACAAAAAAATTCGACGCCTTCCAGCAGTTGGCCAGAACTTTCGCCATTACTGTCGAAAACATATTTGTTGGCATGTTTTTCAGTTCTTTTTTAGCTTTATTTTCCGTTCTCGCCACGAAATTGTTGGAAAAAACCCTCCGCTGCAGGTTTAACCATAAATTCTCGATGGGACGCAGCTGAGGGATGAGAGTTGGCAAACTTCGGAACAAAGTCTATCTTCAAGTGGTTCATCTCCTCCAGCGACTTCTTTGCGGAATAGGCACGGCCGGTCTTAGCTTAAGTTTCCGTATGATGATGCCCATCTCCGCTAGATATTTTTTCACTGTCTGACCAGTTACGTCGACCACCCGGCCCAAAGCCCGGAACGACGTAGCCATTTTTCCTCTGTTTTCTACATTTCATGAGCGATTAATCGTATTTTTTCTATTAAGTTTATGTAAGGTTTCCTGGAACAAGTTGAAACGTTTTTGTCAAAGTTATTTCTCGAAGTCTAATAAAATTAGAAGCAACAACCACAAAATAAAATATATTTTGATCCAATTTTCGATCAGCCAACAGGATACAGAGCTGTGGATGGAGCAAGTTCCAGTCGAAAGGGGTATTGAGCGTAGAAGCACATTGAAACTCACATAGCCATTATATCACGTTCGTCTGGAGTCGGAATTTTTTTCGAATAGTTAATTGAAAATCAAATAAGTTGACCAGAACCACATTGACTACATGGAGATTTGTTCCGTACATTGCTTGAAGAAACATAGAAAGAGTACTTAACATTTTTAATGTTTCATTTTAAAACTTATTTATTTAATTAATAATAATAATAAAAATATTCAATATTAATGCCACGCATTTTAGTGTTACAATAAATAATAAATAAATTATAATTCAATCAAAATCATCAAACAACAAATAAACTGTCAATATAAGCCTAAGCCGTCTTGCTTTCTGTTCTCAGTTACGATAACTCATTTAGGACTTTTCTACAAGAATTTGCATTCTGCCCGACAGTGCCACGGATCAGCCGCTCGTTTTTTGGCCACTTCAACGGATTGTGATTTTTTTTGAGAAAGTGTCTTCCACTGGAGTCATTTATTCTCCTCGCATAACAGCTGCTGCTACTTTCAGCGTTTCTTCCGAATACTCAAAAGTCGTTCCCCTAACGTACCTCCGGACCATGAAGGATGCTAAAACGAAAAGTTAGGTTTACATGTAACAATCAGAGTTTATCAAACCACTTTTTATTTCAGTTTTCAGATAAATCTAAGAGCACAGCAGAAACAATGTTATAGTAGCTATCTCCGTTCATGAGACTTGTTTCGTAACATTTATTATTTCAGCTAGACGCGAGACATTAAAAAAACTATCGAAATATTTTAAAAATTTAATGCACATTAAAAAACGACGCCTTCAATACACGAAATTCGGATTTTTTCATTTTTTCACAATAACAAAAGTTGCTTCACTCTCAATGTTGTAAATCACGAACCAATCGGCCGATTGCTGTCAAATTTTGACACGTATCCATTGAAAGATGGTATCTTGTGATAGTCAAGTAGATTTTTGCATGAGGCGCCATCTAGACGTCAACCTTATGAACTTTTCAGCCAAACTGTTACTCGGAATTCGCAGCAAAAATAATTCCCCCTTTCCAACAATTGGAAACGACTATCGATTGCGGCATTCGTAAACAAATAATTTTATAACACTGCTTTCATAAATGCCATTTCTTCGATATGGTGAATAATATCCACAACACCATATCAGACATTTCGTATTCTTCACTAACAAAATCATAGAAATGAAATGGAATTGTGAGAGAAGAGCATAATGTTAAAGAGAGCGATCGAGACCATCTTCTCGTCACTCCAATCACAACTAAATGGATTTCCGAGCGTGCGCAACTTATATACGGATAGGGGTAATTTCAATAAACTATTTTCAAAGCCATTTTCATGCTATTGAAACGATTTTTTAAGTCAATAAGTAGCAATCATATACCTCTTGGACATGTTATCTTTTGTATGAAATGATTCTCATACCATTTCATCGATCCGAAGCAGAATTATTAAGGCTTTAAGAAGGAATTGATTCTTTGGAACTACTCAGCAAATATAATGCCCTTTCCCAACAATCGAAAACGACGATGGATTTCGGCATTCGCATAAAAATTATTTTATGACGCTGCTTTCACCAAAATAATTTCTTTGATATGGTGAAATATTTACTATACCATATCAAATATTCCGTATTCTTCACTGTCAAATCCACAGTCAATGGCACCCATTCATGTCGAATTGCTATCGATATCTTGATTTTCGCTGAATGCTTCTTTCAGTTCAGCTGCAAAAACGAAATGGAATTGGGAGAGAAGCAGACGATCTGGCGTAGTGGAAACATCCTCTCACACAGAGATCACGAGTTCAATTCTCACTCCCGATATTCTTCCAAAAATGGAAATAAAAGTTACGAACCAACTGAAATGTGTTGAAAGCCACTATAAATAGAGAAAAAAAATTAGGAGAGAACAGCATAATGCATACACTCAAAATATATTTTTAACAAATGTTTTGGCATCCCGACTTACTACATTAAATGAGCCTGAAACTAAAAGAAAATGCACTGCTCTCCAATACTTGTATATCATTTGTATAATATATATGGTATAGCAATATAAGATCAATATGAGCGAGCGAAACAGGAGACACGTATTGAAGCTTTTCGTATAGTTTGCCAATACACGGCCCAGACCGAGAAGCATATAGATTCTTGATTATGCTCTTCTTTTACTCTTAGAAAACACTTCCCAACTTAATTTCATAATGATGTGTAATATTACCATGCATTTATGCTACAGCACTATGTGGATAGCATGGTCGTGTTAAACAGTCTTGCATTCCATCTGGTCTTGGTTCGATCCCCGTCCTGACATCGATCCTGACCAGGCGTCCCAAAAGTACTGCATTTTCATTACAGTCGGTATGAAATAAAATCGAGACTCACTGTGTGCGCGCTACATTCGCATACAAGCGACAGAGCACGAATGAATAAAATAAACCTGTACTATAGCAGTCGGTGCTTCGTCGAATTTGTCTGATTTGTCGGGCCCGATCGTAGTGAGCCAAACGTACTGTTCATTTTCCATTTTTTCGTATCTGCTACTCCATTAATTCTGTCGCTGTAACAGTCGCTCACGATGCGATGAATATCATCGGTTTACCCGAGTTACTGTCAAATTTGACTGTCGCAAGAAAAATGTCATGACCAAGAAATTGCGATCGTAAAACAAGCCTTTATTTTATGCGTTTGTGATTTTTCACCAGTACGCTCTGGGATGTGGTTGTGAGCACAAGTTACGTATATACAGAGACAGCCGGTTCAATTTTAGATCGGCTGTATCGAGAATGATGTACTGCTGGTATGGCCGAATCAAGATAGGTACACAAATGAGCAGCAATTCATAGGAGAAAAAAGCACGGATCCCTAATGATTCTAGGCGAGAGTTTCTTTGTTAATATATTGATGACATCGGGAAATACTCAGTGTTGGGAATGTTTAGATTTATCCTCCAAGTAGGAAACTAATAATTGTGGTGACAGATTAATATATAACAATGCATTTTTGGCCTTATTTCGATCAAATCAATTTCAAATCGCCTCAATAAACACAAATGAAGCCAACTTTAAACGTTCGATCTACGCTAATTCCACCCACAACACTTCCTCTCGCATTTCTTTCAACAGATTCTCCCCTGTTGCTCACACTGCTCACTTGCTCTCCACATATGATAGCCGCGTCATCGACCAACAAATATTTTTTTTCCATTTCGGAATATGCTGCAGAATTCACCTGAAACTGAAAATTATCTTCCGTTTCAAAGCCTACAACCTATAGTTTGCGAATGAGAGAATGAATAAAATACTGGTGAATAAAGAACACACTTTTGTAAGCGAACGACGTTGCATAATATATACAAAGACACCCGACATCATCAGCACGAGGGAAAAAATCATTCACGACAGTAGCAATGCATTTACGATTGCATTCCGAATCTACAAACAACATGACTAGTTAGCAACCAGGCCTGTCGCAGACGAATGAACAAAATACTCACATATGGAAATGCAGCCGTGTACAGCACACGACAGTAAATATAAATGTCGCACGACATTTTCACTGTGTGATTGTCGTTAATAGATTGATCTAACGACTGTTACGGGCCAATGATGGTGACAGTCGTCAGAATACAGTCGTGGTGCGGTACATTTGGTACCCCTGATCCTGACGTCGTATGGACTTTTTATTGGTACAATGTCAAGAAAAAGAAAAAAAGAAAGAGATATCTGCTCCCATACACACAAACATTTTAAAGCTTTCGAAACAGCTCATTATTTGCATTATTTATAAATATAAACAAGCCGGTCGACGTAGAATCTGAATCCCATGTGGAATGAACTTTGTTATGGTCATCCAGCTTTTACAAACTAATGCGTTATCCTATTGGAATACCCAATCATCACGATTGCTTAGGTGCGGTAGCATATGATTTTGAAGTATTATTATGTACTCCTGACTGTTTTTCAACGGAGTTGTACGATGTTTTAGCAGGTAAACTTCTTCAGGAGATATTCTCTGATGGAAAGAGATCCAATCTGGATGGGCCAGATGGTAATGCTCAACTCTGGAGGGGTTTACGGAACGATTCACGTTCTATTTCGATATGCATTTTTTGAGATGTAAGTTTGAAGGCTTGAGGAAGTTTCCTTGGAAATGGATTGGTACAGATTGCTGAACATTCACTTACTAATCGAACGATCATATCATGAGTTCATATGTAAGGATTCTCAAACGACCATCTTCGTGTGTTATTATGGTACAATTAGGTTCACCAATCAATACCTTTCATTCAAGCTCCTGAAGTTTCTGGCGAGTCATCATCAATGTGTGAGTGACCTAGCGTTGTCCTGATAAAATACAATATCCAAACCCGAATATTTTGGGCGATTGCTTCCTTCAGGCTGTGGACAGTACCGGCTAAAATTAAAAGCTTACCCATAGCGAGTTGGTCATAGTAAAAGATTCACTATCAATCCCACTGAATAGCGAAATCTTCCAAAACGTTACTGCTGGCTTGGCCAACATTAGGTCAGTTCGCTGCGCTACGAATACGACCTATTCCGCTTGATGTCAGGTACCGCCAGTCAGCATTCGTTTAGATCCACATGGCTATAAGAACTACAACTGTAAATTTTCAAATTGTGAACCATCATATTTAACGTAAAGCTAACCCAAACACAACAGTAAGAATTCATTTCTTATGTATCATTGAATAACCATAAACATGATAAGCATTTTCAGCAGATCTCGACCAGGGTAATTTCACTGAGGAGTCTGTACAAACTCTTACAGTTCGAGATTTTTTTAATGTTATTTTTTATATGTTTAGAATTTTTGGAGTATATGTTAGAAGAGGCATTTTTTCATTGCTTGTAAATTTTGCTAGTATATAAATTCTCTACTTTTACCGATTTCAGGAACTTAAATTTATTATAAATATTAATTATTATTATAAGATCCAACAAGAAACAACCAAGATTAGGCAATCTCTATTTCAATACAAGATAACAATATTGGTATCAAATCCGTATTAATTTCTGGAATTTATTTTATTCGAGAATAGCTATATATCGGTTGATTTTGAAGGGATCTTGACTTCTCGGGTAGCATTGATTAATCTGGAATATATAAGAACATAAAGGGTGTGTTACATCAAATTGCATCACGAAAAAAACGCTGTAGAAATTCGCCCAGTAGACCGATCCTTTTGAAAATTTTAGACAGTAAAATAAAAACTATTAAACAACTTTTGGCATTTTCTTTTTATTCATACTTCGAGCCCAAGCCCGTATGCTCGCACCTTCCTCTTTACCCCGTCCATAAGGTTCTGTACAACGTCAGGTTGTAGTTTTTTTTTAACAGAAATCCATTTTCTCTTGAAGTCCGCCTCCGATTTGACAACTTTTGGGTTCTTCCGGAGGGCCTGCTTCATAATCGCCCAATATTTCCCTATTGGGCGAAGCTCCGGCGCGTTGGGCGGGTTCATTTCCTTTGGCACGAAGGTGACCCCGTTGGCTTCATACCACTCCAACACGTCCTTTGAATAGTGGCACGAAGCGAGATCCGGCCAGAAGATGGTTGGGCCCTCGTGCTGCTTCAATAGTGGTAGTAAGCGCTTCTGTAGGCACTCCTTAAGGTAAACCTGCCCGTTTACCGTGCCGGTCATCACGAAGGGGGCGCTCCGCTTTCCGCAAGAGCAGATCGCTTGCCACACCATGTACTTTTTGGCAAACTTGGATAGTTTCTGGTTGCGAATCTCCTCCGGAATGCTGAATTTGTCCTATGCGGAGAAGAACAACAGGCCAGGCAGCTGACGAAAGTCCGCTTTGACGTAGGTTTCGTCGTCCATTACCAGGCAATGCGGCTTCGTCAGCATTTCGGTGTACAGCTTCCGGGCTCGCGTCTTCCCCACCATGTTTTGCCTTTCGTCGCGGTTAGGAGCCTTCTGAACCTTGTATGTACGCAGGCCCTCCCACTGCTTGGTCCGCTGGACGAATGAACTTGACAAATTCAGCTTATTGACGACATCCCGGACCGAACTTCTCGGATCACGTCTAAACTGCTTAACTACGCGCTTGTGATCTTTTTCACTGACGGAGTATCCATTTTTGCCGTTCTTCACCTTCCGGTCGATGGTTAGGTTCTCGAAGTATCGTTTTAGTACTCTGCTGACCGTGGATTGGACGATTCCCAGCATCTTACCGATGTCCCGATGTGACAACTCCGGATTCTCGAAATGAGTGCACAGGATTAATTCACGACGCTCTTTTTCCATTCCCTAAAAAATCCGAAATATCTCCGGTTCTCATTTGCCATATCATACAACGCCCTTCGAAGAGTTCTGACTGTTTAAGGGTCGGAAAAATGCTGCTCTAATTTTTCAATTTTTTTCGCTGTAGTTAACGCTCCTATACTCGCGCATTGGTCTGTCAGACCGAGAAATCAATAATTCGTTCATTTCTCAGAAAATATCAACACTACGACTTTGCGATTCTCTCTAGCTTCGTTATTCGTCGTTCGTCATCGTTTAGCGCATGTGTTGGTACAAAGGGGACATGTGCCACTTTTTTGATATTTTCGGTCTGACACACCGACGCGAGTATAGGAGTAACTTTTTTTGGACAAGTGCCTTTTTTCATATTCTAGAATATTGTTGAATGAAATGTATAAATTAATGTTAGTGGCGTGGAATATGTATAGGATATAATGCATAAGATCATTACCGGACATTTCTTATTTGATTTCAGTCCCTTTTATAACTGAATTGAGCGGATCCATATATTAATTATTCGTCGATATATTCGTCGTTAGATTCATACGTTCAAAAGCAAAATATAAATGTTTTACTTTCGTATAGTTATTCGCTAAATATAATGGTCATACATATACACACTTGTGAAAGAATTTCACTTGTGTGAGAATTGTAAACAGTAAACTATAAACTAATCGGTGGCTTATGGTAATTTTTAACAATTACAGTTTCGGGGATATTTTATAATGAACAATATCGACAAGAACACAAGAAAAAGAAAAGGAAATTACTAGAAATCTTTTTATATCGTCTTTAAAAGTATTAATTCTTAGTTTACCAAAAATACAGAGACAAAGAATATTAGAAATATGCAAACTTTATATTTCAGAACCTTTATCATCGGGTAATTATCTAGAAGGTCGTTAAACATTCTTCTCTTCGATAAAATACCCGAAAAATACGCAACAACTGCATGAAATGTAAAAAATATGTTTGTTTCGAGCATGCAGTTATGCTATGTTCTGATTCTTACTCCAATGAAACCACAATCGATTAATACGTTTTTATATTATTTTATAGCTCTTTATACTTCCATGAATTATATAATTCAGTTGCATACTTTTAATTAATAACAGTGAAAAATTCGAATTTCGATATTTGTGTTGGAGTATCAAAAATTACTCTGGTTTGAGGAGGCTGAATTAGATGACTATTAAAACTGAATAAAGACGAAGAAAACATATTTTTTTTGAGTTTTTTCATTCAATCATACCCTCTTCTTCAAATAAATGCCAATAAAGCCTGAAAGATACACAATGGCAACATTACAGAGAAGTTAAATTTTCGGTCTGTGACACCGTGCGCGAGTATATGTGTTATGATTTTGCACGCGAGTACAGGAGGGTTAATAAGCATGATAGATTTCAAAACAATTTAGTCTAGGCCTGGAGGACTAAACAGCAGAATCAACTTGTAGAAAACACAAATTTTCTTAATTGTCCTATTCGGAGATAAATTTACAGTTGGTATGATGGGGTATAATATTCGTGAGTACCAGATTCCGAACAAAAACATTATCATCAAATATCCAATGTATTTAAAATATTTTAATAGCATGAATTTTAAATAGAACAGACAAACAGCGGAGCAACCAGAAAGTTCCTATCGGACTTTACCCGGGTATCCCAACAAAGAACCTATAATGATGCTTGGACCAAGTGGGTTCATCAAACTTATCAAAATTGCTATTTTCGACCTCTTTCAGTCTCTTCTAACCGTGAGTGAGAGTTCCCAAAAATACCACGCTCGTTTACCCCTCCGCCCAACAACGATCGTAAACAATCTAGAGAAGAAACAAAAATCCTACTCTAGCCAAGGTCATTGTCCTGCAACTCGCGAGTTCAATTGAAGCACACAAACGAACAGTTCGCTACTCCCGCCAATAAGCGTCGGTAACAGTAAAAATCTCTCACATTCTGCCCACGTTGGAGTGTTATGTAATTCCATCATGATCATCACGATCGTTGACTGCGACCGGCGTGTTTGTTGTTGTTTTCGTTAGCTTTCGTTTCGTGGCCTGGCCGTTCTTTCTTTCCATCATTCTTTCGCTCGTTCCTTCAATTTCCGCACGAGTCAGGACTGAATTCGCGTTATGTATGAAAACAGGTGATGTATGTGGGTAAGAGACAACGAGCGAAGTGCGAAGAGGGCATACCAGCAAACTCAACCCAGTCGCTCAACGAATGAGTTGTATTCCAGGAAGAAGGTGGTCAAGCCTATGGTGGGTTATATATTATCATCACTGAACAGGGATGCCAATCAACTCGGCTTATGCCTATGTTTGCTCTATTTATCTGGTTGAATAGACTGGCTGTATCTGAAACTGTTACTGTTGTTTGTGAATACTACAAACTTCATATTGAGCTCACTTCGTTATTCGTTATCGAATCCATAATTCGTTAAGACAAAATTTAAAACGGATGAAAATTTTAAAAATTTAAAACTCGAAAAATGTTTGTCTAAAGTATATATGACAAATGGGGAAAAATCCAGAAGATAAATCTGAAATTAAAAACAAACCAACCACACTGTTAATCGACTCACAGGCATAATTCGAGCCGCTGGGAGGTGGTAAGGTCACGGAAGAAATAGCAAGCGTATATTTTCTTCACCAGAACTTCTAGCGTAAGCAACAGCAATTCAACCCATTCATTCTAAGTCGTATATAGTACCTCTAATGGTTGTCTGTCACTCGATGGAGCCCAGGCTGGCTTTTCTCCAGTCTGGATGATAGATGCTAATGAAGAGCCACTTGTGGAGAGGGTTCTTAATGTTCGTTATTTACTTGTTTGGTCCAAAAATAGAAGAGACGGAACAGTATCAAAACAACATAGACCACGGAATACATTCACACGGCAGCCAACGAACCTTTTGTACTCGGTCAATGGTTAATGAACACATAAACAGAATGCGAAATTTGGGGTTGAAGAAACGAACTCGATGTTCTGACTGCATAGTTCATTCCAAGGTTGCCAAGTGTTTTTCAGTAAAGTCTGGCTGCTGGTAAATAAAAGTTTGGATTTGTCTGGATACTTTGAAAATAGAGTTATTTCCTTAATGTTATACGCATTGAATTGCATTGCATATTGCATACGCATTGATTTTTCAAAGGTTTTGCATTCCTGATACATATGGAACGGTATTATACTGAAACTGATACATATGGAACAGTATATTTAAAAAAATCGAATCGAATCATAGAAAGTCAGGACTATACAAAGGATAGTCTGGGAAATTCCAGATCCGTAAAAGTCTGGGAAATTCCAGATAAATAGGTGATAGGTGGCAACGTTGGTCCATTCAATTCGTATTTCACTCATATGTCAGAAAGAGATCGAATCAAAAAAAGCTCAATAGTGTGAGTCCGTGTTGAAAAATACAAGACTAACAACTGCATTCTCGGTATGAGATGTAAATCTCATAATCGCTTGCATATTTTTTATTTACATTTTCAACCGAATTAAGTTTGCTCACCTGACATCCTGATATTTGACGTTGGCTGTTATTATTCAATTTTTACTTACCGTTCAGGCCATGTGACTCATCGGTAGTTAAAACTTCAGCAGTTATTTGTTAAAATCTTTTCTAGAGAAATTGGTTGGTTGTCTTGTTATGTCATATGTTTTAAACGATACTCTATTTCCTAGATAATTATAAACTTTGCATTATTTTAATCATTGTAAGGCACACTAATTTAAAAAAAAAAATACGAGCGGATAATTTTGGGGGCATAACTGAAGAGGCATAGGTAGGGTTACCACCTGTCTTGGTTTAGCAGGGCATGTCCTGATTTTTAGATCTATTTGGAACGTCTTGATTTATTTTTCACAATCTAGCATGTGTCCTAATTTTCATGAGAAATTCAATTTGGTTGCAGATTCAGACTTATTTTCAGTGTATTATATTTTCGAGTAAAACATTTTTTATTGAAGATCAATGTTTTGTGAGCATATAAAGAGTAGCAGTTGGATCTTACACGAGAACTTTTATCTATTTTCATTTAGAGATTTTATTTTACTGGGAACGGTGATGTTTTTGTGTTTTGTCTTCATATTCCAATTTTTTTTCAATTGTCTAGACGAAAGTGTCATTTTGCTGATGAATTACGCCAGAAATACCCCTTTTCACAAAAGAACTTAAGGATTATGAGCACAACGCTGCATATGTGATTCATAAGTCTCGGTTGCTAATAACGGTATTTAGATTTGGCCATTTTGTTGAAACAGAAGTTTGAAATCAACAATGAAACATTACAGGTAGATCTGATTCGGGAAAGTATATCCAAACACCGAAACATTGCCAGAATATTTGGTTGGCATCCACTCCCAAATCCATGCTGAACTATGTGGTGCAGGCATCCAGCCGCTCAGAAAAATTGGGTTGAAGAAGGAGCTCTCGTTTCATACCTGTGGCTTGTACTTCGGTACTATTACTCTTGGTGTTTGATGACTCTGAAACCCCCAAAAAATGTCCTGTAAATGTCCTCGTAAAAAAACAGAAGCCGTCATCTCCAGAGTATTTTCATCGCATGGGTCACCCAAGAAATGTTAAATAACATGCATTTCACGTGTTTTTATTTATTTATATTTTAAAGAATCACAATGGTTTAGTCCTAATCGTAACTGTGACAAGTGTTCAGATTTTTAACTCCGACCAGATGGTATCCCTAGACATAGGACTACACAATTATTTCATCATGTTGCTTCTCATTCATATATTCCAGTGTAGGTATAAAGTAAGTAAACTAAATGCTTGCACTGAGCGGCGCAAACCTTTCACAAAGTCATATTTTAAGTCAGCTCGCTGGTTGACTCTGAATGAAGAACGACTCGAATGGGAGAATGAACATGACAATTTCATTCAATAATAATTAATAATTATATAATTTTTTTTTAATCCTAACAACGCCAGAGCACATGTTCGAGAGTTATCTAGAAAAAGTGAACTGGTAGATTCTACCTCACTCGCCATTTTCCTCAGACTCTGTTCCCTCGGATTACTATTTATTCCAGTCCATGGCGTGGGTCATTCGTGTGCGGTTCCGATATTATGAAGAAATCAATATTGGCTTGATCACAGGATCGTTTTAAAACATCCAGACTTCTGCCAGCGTGGAATCCATGCATTGACTGAAGATGAGCCAATGTTGAAGATTTCGATGGAGCATACTTCGAATGAAGCAGCAGTAGGATTTATGTTCTAAACGAATACCTTTCTTTTCTATGGCGGTTATTTAGGTATTCGAATTTCGGAAAATCGAAGAATACTTCTAGGTATATTAGCCAATTTTTCAGCCAAATCACACATATAAGGCCTGATTCTAGATTACAATTAATAAAGGGAAAAGGTCAACCAAGAAAAGTGTATGTCCCATTTCTAAGCTACACTTTGTCCAACTTCTATAAGACCCGGTGATGATCTTGCTGCTTTGTGTCATTGTAAACAAACAACGCTTCAATTATATTCTAGTGTATTTGTATTGGTAACTATCATATACTGCATGATTTTCATATGTGCGTGTGCAAGCGTTGAGTGTAAACAAATGTTTTTGTATTTTTCAAGTGTCCATTTTCTATAAGACCAGTTTCGTTTTCCGTTGTTTTTAGTTAGTTTGATTAATAAATCTGAAAAATGCCGAAAGGAAAAGTGCTCCCGGATAGAGAAAAAAGATAAATCGATGCATTTCAAGAAAATGTTGAAACTAGAGAAATTGCTCGTCGGATTGGACGATTCCATCAAGTATTGGTAAATTTTGGTAAAAAGTCTTTATTTAAAGAGGGCTAAAGAGGTTAGAGCTCCTCATCTTAACCATCTCACATCGAAAGACGTCTGAGTTTTGCCAGAGCTCACATGAATCAACAGTGGGACGTTTTCAAAAGAATACATTTTGCTATATACCATAACGAAAAGTTCTTCAATTATTTTTTTACTTTTACCTTGGCAAGATTATCTTCAGTGACGAAAAAAAAGTTCAATTTGGATGGTCCTGATGGTTTCAACGGGTACTGGCGTGATTTAAGGAAGGAGGAACAGTATTTTTCAAGTAGGAATTTTGGTGGAGGCTCGTGCATGGTTTGCGCGGGATTCTGTGCAAACAGGAAAGCTCAAGATAGCTTTCACATCATTCAAGGATTACATACATGGTCTGAAATCCTCTCTCCTACCGTTTTTGCGTGGATGTCGTTACAAAAAATTCACATTCCAGCAAAATAATGCTACTATTCATACCAGCAAGGAAACTTGGCAATGGATTAATGACCAAAAACATAATTTTTTGGACAGACTGGTTCGCTCTCCAGACTTGAATTCTGTTGGAAATTTTAAGGGGGTCATTGTACGCAGAATTTACACTGAAAGAAAGCGGTACACCACGATTGAAGAGCTCAAGGTCGCAATTTTGGAAAAATGGAGAAAAATATCGAGAAATCCGTTCTGAAAAATTTGGTGAATAATATGCCAAAACGAATTTTCCAGGTTGTTAGCCCAAAATGACAAAGTTGCCAATTATTGACACGTAAATCAGGCAATAGTTTTGAGTTTTTCATTGATAATACATATTAATTTTGAAATGGTCTTATAAAAACTAGACAGCTGAAACTATCATATTTAAGCACAATAAATAAACAAACAATTCTTGGAAGGAAATTGACGTTAAATATACTTTATTCTAAGCATTCTACATTGTATGAATGTATATTGTTGAAATTCTAACTGTTTAGGTTGCAACGAAATATAATCAGGATGGTCTTATAGAAGTTGGACAGAGGTATTTGAGCTTCAGCAAGCATAACATCGTCTCATTTTAGATTCTCAATTAATCAATCCATTGACAATAAGGATCCGACACAAAATACTCTCGAGCGCCCAATCTCGACGAAAAATCTGGCTAGCTTAACTTAACTTACACATATCTTGAAGTACAGGCAAACTTGTTTTTGTGCGACTTTTTTGTGTGGTATATGGCTCATTTGACAAAGTTATCATTTTTTTAAAATTGTAGTACTATATCCAGAGGTCTATACGCATCCATGCTTGAGTTCAACACTGTATTCTTCGCACTACGTAGTGTCTGCCAATTACCAGTCTCATGCATTTTTTCATTTAACGTTGAAGAAGTGTTTATTGAAGGGAGAGAAGAATTCATGATCATTGTAAGTTGTAAGTTGTAAGTGTTGGCGTTGTTGGTAGACGGGCCTCTAGTTGCAGGGTCGTCGATGAATGTGCCCATGCAGCAACACATTGACTGAATCAGAATTATGCTTTTCGACGCACCTCTTTCCATAGCTAACGATTTAATTTTGAATCCTGTCGCAATCCAGTGGTCCTCCGGAAAAATTACCAGCGCTAATTCCACCCCCCACTAATCCGAATCGAAAATAGATACCGGCATTCGTGAGCATTCAATATTGGCACTGTTGCTTTCAAAATGGAATGTAGTTTCATTGACATTCATTGACATGGTGAAATATTTTCAGAGAGCACAGTCCTTTGGCTGGCTGAGAATATACTGCAACCACTGCAAAGTAATTTTTAAGCTATTGAAATAAATTTTCGGGTCAATAAGTAACAAGCACACAACTCTCAGACATTTTATCCATCGAATGAAGTGTTTATCATACGACCCCGTTTAGTTGGCAAATAGATATTAACGCTCAAAACCTTTGAACTTACACCACAGTACAGAACTGAATGACGTAGTCCTACGTCAAAACAAATTTACCTGTAAATATTTATTACCACGTAACGGTGGAGGAACGAGCATTGTTGCTAATAATCATCGCCCTTTTCATTTCCTTCGCATTCACCGAAACGTCGTTCAAAAGTAAAATACTGTCGCAACAATCGTTCTGTTCTTCGTACATAAGACGGACATGCTAATTCTGCTAAGCAGTCATTTTGAACGCCAACTATGACGGCTACCATATTGGCATGTAAGTTTATGATAGTAAAACTACTTCATAAATGTAGTAAAAGCGCAAAAGAACAGAACATGCGTTCGAGCTCGTCGAAGGACATTATTTCCCACGTTCTTCCGATTAAGCCAGAGATTCAAAAATAATCTCCCGGAAAACTTCAACTGCCTCTGTCCTGCTGTATGAAGACTTCAACGATCCAGCAGTACGCCTCCAAAATTTTTCGATTTGCTTTGAATTTTTGGAAGTATGAAGATTTTTAAATTTTAAATTGCTTAACAAAAAAAAAACTCGCTTGAAAAAAAGTCTATTTCCTTGATAGCACGTGGAGAAATGACTTCCGTGATGTTATGCATGTCTGCCACCGGTCAATATAATCCTTATTCACGATGTTTTTGAGTTGAGACGAAATACCGGTGCGAAGCAATAAATTTTCCGCAATAATTCATAACATAATTTGTTCAATTGACTTTGTAGATATTCGGTGTTGGAACTCATGATATATCAGTGAAATTATTACTGCATAAATAATGGTCTATCTTATTCATTGTAAACTATGCCCACGATACACTCAACAGAACCAAATTAGCGACTCGTTTATATAACATTGGTTTTTTAAGTTATTTTTAAAATGCTCTAACATCGTGATAAATGATCACCCGCAGCTAAAATTATTTAGTTTTGAAAAAACAATTTCGAAGCGACAAGTTTCTAATTCCGGAAACTCTTGTTAGATCCGGGATATTTTGGCTTTAATGTGTGTATGTGTAGTGCGCAAGAAGACTCCAAGAGCAGGTCTGCTTGTTTTTACGGCTTACAAGAAAGTACTCAGACGATTTGATAACAATCATCAAAAAGACTCAAACGTAGTAATATTCATAAGAAATTTGTCTACCTCATCGAAACGCTTTACGTGATGAAGTATGAATATATTATCACCCGATGTAATGGACAAGTTCTTGATTGAATTGGTTTCTAACTAGCCTTAATCACACCTCAGTTATTTTTTATTGGTTATGATGTCGCTGTCAGTGACACAGTAAACCCAATAGAGGATTGCATTGGCCTCTTATTATAGTGGCATTGATATGCCGTTATATCATTCAATTGATATACAGATCAAACCACTCGACAGCGACGAACCTTAGCATAGCAACGTTACAAATCGTTGGTGAACGTAATCAATACCTCCAATAATAGCAACTCTTGAGCTTGAAATCTGTGTGAGAATTATGTAGTTTAAGACTACAACTAGGTCAATCTTGCTGGAGAAAAATTGTTTATTTCTAGGTGCAAGACTTGAACACTGTAAGTCTTCATCTGCGTTGTCTACAACTTCGCTTGAGACATGTTTATTCTTTGTATTTGTATTTCTTTGTATTTGCCAACAGATGATTTCCATCCCAATGACATTAGTACTTAAACTAACTTAAACTAACAACACAAATTTTAAAACTGACAACACCGTAAGCTAACAAAAAAATCGTCTAAATTCGCGCTTATTCGATTCTTGTGATACATTGAAATCAAACACAAAGTAACACTTATTGAAAACACGACACATACTCCGCACTGGTTCATGTAGGCCATAGTTCGTTCTAGCATGAGGTATGATGAAAAATGAGTGTGATCGTAGATGACGACGACGGGTGTTAATGTGCAGCCTACTGAGCAGTATAGGACAATCGATATTGCCCTGCAAAAGATTTGCAACGAAGCATGCTTTCGTTACCTTGCGTCTCGCGGCCAATTGTTCCAGGTTGATGAGCTTACACCGGCTTGTGTAGCTTGGCAAATTCAAAGGATCCCTCCAGCTGAGGTGACGAAGTGCAAACCTGATGAATTTCCTTTGAACAGATTCAATGCGTTGTGTTTCATTTTGGTAGTGCGTTGACCAAGCAATGGATGAGTATTCCAGGATAGGACGCACAATTGAACAATATAAGGCTTTTAGGCAGTAAACGTCCTTAAATTTTTTGGCAAAGCGAAAAAGAAACCCCAATTGCGAAGTGGCTTTAGATACAGCATATGTGACGTGATCTTTGAAACTCATTTTAGCGTCGATCAGAATCCCCAAGTCCTTGACTATTGATTCGCGTTTGAGTTGTACGCCTGCCAATGTGTAGTCAAAGCAGAAGAATGTGTGTTTACGCCCGAATGAAATAACGGAGCACTTCGACACGTTAAGCGACATACGGTTCGTTAGACACCATTCGGCAAAAGCTTCCAATTGTTGTTGCAGGAATAATGCGTCTCGCGGTTGCTGTATCACGTAGTAGAGCTTCAGGTCATCGGCATACGAGAGTTTCAGACATTTCATAGTGAAGTTGACATCGTTCATGTACAGCAGGAACAAAAATGGTCCTAGGTGACTGCCCTGCGGAACACCAGACCAAACCGGAAACGGTGATGAAACATGATCTCCAATTTTGACTGCCATGCTACGACCAGTGAGATACGATCGGATCCAGATGACCATTTGGTTACTCATTCCAAGTTTGTCAAATTTAGCTACTGCTATTCGATGATTCATCTTATCAAACGCTGCGGATAAGTCGGTGTAGATAGCGTCTACTTGTAGTCCATTCTCAATTTGATGTATCACGAACGAGGTGAAGCACGTCAAGTTAGTGGTCGTGGAACGCTTGGGCATAAATCCGTGTTGTTCCAATGAGATATACTGTGAACACCTTTGCATTAACGCCTGAAGCACGATCAGCTCAAACAACTTCGAGGTGGCACATAATGCAGCAATACCTTGATAGTTCGAAACGCTCCGTTTGCATCCTTTCTTATATACTGGAAAAACATACGACTCTTTCCAGCATCTCGGGAATACACCGGAAGATAAGGACAGATTGAACAGTGTCGCTAGAGGTGACGCAAGTGTGTCTACACAACCTTTCAAGACGAGTGATGGAATGCCGTCCGGACCACATCCTGTGGAGGTTTTCATGTTCTTAGTTGCTGCAATTACCATGTCGTCAGTGATAACAAAATCCAGCTCAGAAGCAAGAAGTCGAGGTACGTTTCTGGTAGAAGCAGCAACATCCTGCGGATCGATGTGTTCATTGACAAACACATTACTGAACTGAGAGCGAAACAGGTCAGCGATGTCGGTAGTCGTATCAGCTTCCAATAAACCGTTGGTCAACGTAGATGGTAGACCGGATTCCTTACGTTGGTCTTTGACGTAACGCCAAAATCCTTTAGGATTTACCTTAAGGCGTCTCTGCAGACGGTCTTGATAAGCACTGAAGAGACGATTATTGAGCTGTTTATACTCAGCATTCGTCTTTAGATATTTCGCTCTTGTTGAGTCCGTACGGTGCTTGCTGAACTGTCTTAAAGCAGACTGCTTCACTCTTTTAAGATACTTCAGGGCACTATTTGACCAGGCAGGCTTGGTATCCTCACGTTTCATCTTCAATGGAACAAACTGATCGATTGCATACAGCAGAATACTCGACATGATCGATGCAGCGAGGTTAGCGTCACAGCCTTGAAATACATCTATCCACTCGATTTGTGCGAGGAAATTGTTCATCGCGGTAAAATCAGTTTTACTGAAATCGTACGAAACACTTTCAGAAGCATCGTGAAATTGTCGGAAAGGTTTCAAATTGAGATTCACCAGTATAGGAGGATGATGTCGCACTATTTTAACAAGTGGTGATGGTCCTTGCATGACTGTGCAGTGCTCACATAGTTCTTCGTTGACGAAGCACAGATCAAGTATGCGATCGTTTTCATTTTTGATTCCTATCATTTGCCTCAGTCCAGCGGTGCAATAGGAATCAAGCAGTTCTTGTGATGTCAAGCAGATCGAGGATTGAGAAGAAACCGGGTAGAGAAAACCATGCGAGTTATGCTGCCAAGAGATTGAGCTCAAGTTGAAGTCGCCCAGGATCATAATGTTGTCTCTCGGTTCTAGTTGTGAAACAACCCAATAGAGAGAGTCAAGATGTTGGTTGATCAAAGGTCCATCGTTTACCCTATCAGGAGGCATGTAAACTACGCACAAGTAAAGTGTAGCGTCCAAAGTGGTAATAGCGATCCACAGATGCTCTACCGTCGAGCAACTCGGAGGATTGAGCGTACGGGATTTGATCCTTGAGTGAACAGCCAACAATACACCACCTCCCGTGCGTTTGTTACTATTCAGCGACGAACGATCCTGCCTGTAGACGGAGTAAGAGTTGTCGAACAGCTGACTTGATGCAGTGTTTCCTTTGAGCCAGGTTTCGGAAAAGACGTAAATGTCGTAGGAGCCATCACTCAGAGCCAATTGGTACTCTACGAGAGAGCTGTTGATACCACCAACGTTTTGGTAGTAAATTAAGATATCCGAGGAATCAGGACTGCCATTTCTCTGTTGTTGCTCATTCCTGTGGGGTGAGTAGACATCAGAACAAGGTTTGCCGTTCCTTATGGAGTACTTGCCATGGGAGGCAGATCGGAAGACCCCTTCGTCAACACTATACTCAGGGCCGGGACGACTTGAAGGACAAGAGTGAAGGTACTGTGGCTGTTCGAAGATAGTTGGCACGACTGAGCAAGGTGAGTCAGGGGCTTCCTTACTGCTTTGTGTCGAGCGTCCCGGGTCGGATAACGGTGTTCTTTCAAGATGATGAGAAGAATCAGAGGTGACATCTGTTTTTTGTTTCGCAGTCCTACTGGGTGAATGTACATCAGGACGAGAATTACCATTACCAAGTGAATACTTGCCATGGAAAACAGTTCGGAAGACCCCTTCGTCAACACTATACTCAGGGCCGGGACGACTTGAAGAATAAGAGCGAAGGTACTGTGGCTGTTCGAAGATAATTGGCACGACTGAGCAAGGTGATTCAGGGACTTCCTTACTGCTTTGTGTCGAGCGTCCCGGGTCGGATGATGGTGTTCTTCCAAGATGAAGAGACGAATCTGAGGTGACATCTGTTTTCTGTTTCGCAGTCCTGCTGGGTGAATGTACATCAGGACAAGAATTACCATTACCAAGTAAATACTTGCCATGAAAGACAGTTCGGAAGACCTCTTCGTCAACGCTATACTCAGGGCCGGGACGACTTGAAGGACAAGAGCGAAGGTACGGTGGCTGTTCGAAGGTAGTTGGCACGACTGAGCAAGGTGATTCAGAGGCTTCCTTACTGCTTTGTGTTCTACGTCCCGGGTCGGATAACGGTGTTCCTTCGAGATGATGAGGCGACGATACGTAGAAAGTTAGTTGCTATGTAGAGTAATCAACCATCTTGTTACGTCTGTCTCGCTGGCTGATGTAAACCGGGCATTCGCTACTCCAGGCAGAGTGCTCGACGTCAATATTTAGCTTTCGTTCTACTCGTATTTTTTCGCAGTTAGCGCATTTTTCTGTACGAGATTTACACTCTTTAACTTGATGGTTTCCACTGCATATAGGGCAAGTCACAATTTCTGCCTTGCAGTCGGCCATCTTGTGATTAAACCCACAACACTTGTAACACCTAGTGACCTGAAGCCCATCTAAAACACGACAACGATTCCAACCGCAGTTCAATTTCCCAACATTCATAACTTTAAAAAATGTGTCTGCGTCGAGCTCGACAATCGCACTATAGTTATCATATCGCCACTTCTCATTGCAATATGTTTTACGAAGTTTGAAGTGTTTCAGACTAGTGAGAGCATCGTTCTGACTAACAAGTTTTTGCTTCAGTTCATCTTCATCAAGTTTGTCACTCATTCCAATTATTTTGATTGTGGGTTTCATACACTCCCTAACTTTCACCTCAAATTGACCCCCCAGTTGCTTGTCGATGTTTTCTTCAAGCAGTTTGATTGATGATTCATCCTTCATAGACATTATAACAGATCCGTCTTTGCCACTTTTCACTCGCCCAACGTTTAGGTTTTTGATATCCATTTTCTTCCTCAATTCAGCTCTAGCATCTTCAATTATTACACCTTCTTTCGGTTTAATAACGATAACGGTGTCTGGTTTATTCTTCGGTTTCTTTACACGTTCTGTTTCAGTTACTTTTAGATTTTTTTTTAGCACATTCGCGAAGCTAGTTTTTGGGGTCTCGATCATATTTTCTTTATCCACTACGGATTCAATTCGTCTTTTCTTTGCAGCAGAACGTGTAACTACTCCACGAGTTACATCATCGTTAATGTCAACAGCAATATTAGACATTTTATTCACTCGCACTAATTCGTTTCTTACAATTTGCTTCACCTTGTCTTCGAAGTTTTTGGCAAGTTCAATCACGCACAAAAATTCATCCAATTTTTTGACAATGTCATCCAACAGTTTCTCACTGTGCCTATCGTCATAATCATTCAGCGCTAAACACGCGTCGCACACAAACATCGCATTAGGAAGCTTTTTTAACACTTCTATATCCTCCGCTGTCGCGCCGGGTAAGCAACCGACGTGGATAGAAAGCTTACACTTCCCAAAACACTCAACACACGCATCTTGTTCGGCAATAGGCACAGCGCACTGAGCGCACGGTTGTGTGTAACATTGTCTCTCGCTCTTTTCTCCCGTGTCCATATCTTCGTGCATCGCAATTGTATCCAAAAAACAAAAACAGTGCGGGACTATACTTAGCTTCGATGAACACAGAATAAATTGGGCGATTAACCGCAGTGTAGGACAATGAACAAATAAACTTGATTTTTCTCTAAGAGAATTTATAAACTCGCGTCAAGTACATTAAAACTTGGTCATAGATATGGGACGGAAACAGTTAAAAAAACACAAATTCGCGCCAACAAAAAAAAATACACATCCACTTGTGTTGAACGAAATTCCAGAAATAATTAATACACCAGTAGATCAATAGAGTGTGTGATTTGTGAGCATTGTATGCAACGAATAAAATAGACCAATGTTTATGCAGAAAGCATTTCGCTGATATGAAATAAGAGCTTCACTTCTACAAACGTTAATTGAACAAAATAGACTAGGATGATGTTGTGGCCATACACTGGAAATAAAAACAAACAACAAAGAAACACAGTTCGAAAGTGAAACTATTCCAAGACTTTTTTTTATAGAGATGGCACCTTTATAAGGGTGAACTAAGTTAGGATTCTAATATAGATAGAAGATCTACAACGTTTGCCTGATCAAGACAAATGAGATGACTGATCAAGATCATGTAGGAGTCTCAAGTATCAAATTATGTGCACACTATTTTTATATTTATGGCCGACATGCGTAAATAAATGGGTTGACTTTTGTTGAAAGTGTGTGTAAGAGTAACTTCAAAATAAAATTAATATGAAAAAATAAAAAAAAAACAGGAAAGAAAGTATACGGGATCGTATTAAAGACTATGGTAATAAGTAGATAAACATATGCACATATCGAATATATCAATTAACGAAATAAAAATATAAGTATGTGTCAAAGTCGATAATCTAGATGGTTCGAGCTATTTTCAATTTAGAGCAGGATGTCTCATGGAATTTCAAGAAGAACAAGTTAATCTTTTCACTTTAATTTTAACTTTAATTTAATTTTCAGTTGTATATTTATCAGTTCAATTTTCAATTGATGCATTTAAATGCATTTCAAACAAATATACCACTAGATGAGCATGTATTCCCCCAATGCGAAGTTGTCATCACTTCCTCCGAATACATTCGTCCAACCGTGAGATTGGAATGCCGCTTAACAGAATTGCATAAGCCAGACACACATATCCTGTCACATAACGTTATCAACAGACGACCCGCATGGCGAGTTAGGTCATGCGTGGAATCTCCCTTAGGTTCTTCTTCTGTGCTTAGAAATAGCAAACATGTTGTGGAGAACATGCTCCCGACCGTTGGCTACTAAGCGAAGGAATGATTATGTGCCTCTGTGTACTTTTTCCGTCGATTTGCCATAATTAAACCTTTTTTTAATTAAACTTCCCATCTTATGTCAGTCAGCTCGGACGTTTCATAAAAACGCATCTAGGCAGAGTGCTGTTGCAGCTCGGAGCACGCACAGATGTTGGTTTCTTCGAAACGTTAGGTTCCGGATAAAAAGCATCGTAAAAAGTAAATGCTTTTTAATACACACAATACGATAATCTAGTTTGTGTAGTAGCTGTTAAGAATAACTGTTACTGTCATTACGTTCTCGATATGATAGGCTGGTAATATTGATAATAGTACAATTAACCACAGTGAGACGGACAGTGGAGGTAAGATGGACAGGTGGTTGATCTGTATAGTTAAATTATAAATTTCAAATTGCTGTTAATGAGAACCCTCTCTACATGCTATTCTATAATATTTAAACCACCCTCAGACAAGGAATACTGATCAAAAGCGGAAAAGGGAAACAAAAAACGAAAATCAAAGACAATTCCGCTGGATGTAATTTTGGCGGTTTCGATATTTTGAATGGGTTCATTTCAAAATTCAATTCACTGATGGTTATATTTCGGATTGTAAGTTAACAGAGAAGTGATATTAAATATACACGGAAAAGTAAATTTATTTGTTAGTGGAAATTTTAAATCATTGAAAAAATTGTATTGGTGATGTGAAACGCACAGTTGCCAATGGACGTGAGACGGACTGTGGAAAGTCTGTCTAATTCATTCCTAAGAAAAGCCCTGCGTTTATAAACAAAAATATAATCGTCAATGGTGGATTGTCTACAAGCTGAACGTTTGCACGTTCAGCTAGTTAAATGTGTGAGTAATAAATATGCATCAAAAAAATCAATGTATTCAAAATATTTCATACCTAAAAAATGGAAAGTATCGTCAAGTAGCATTTGTACACGCAATTTTGCGATAGACTTCTTCTTGAATGGCGTTACCGTTCTCTGTGGAACTTTTGCCGTCTCAACGTATGCATTAATTAGCGTCATTTATTAATACTTAGTTGAGATTTCTTAAGCCAAATAACACGCCTTGAATATATTCCGAGGGGCAAGCTCTTGAATACGCGTGACCACAGTGCAAGTCGAAGGAAATTTCTTTGACGAAAAATCCTCCGGCCAGAACGGGAATCGAACCCGAACACCCAGCATGACAATGTGAGACGCTAACCACTCGGCCACTGGTGCACAACGACTGTAGGTATCAAATGAAAGGGCTTGATTAGTAGAACACAGTTATTCATGAAAAATGCAAAACCAAAATGGCCGCCCCCACAAAATGATGGATTACACATTTTCTCAAAACCATATCAATATGAGTATCAAATGAAAGAATACAGTTATTTATGAAAAAAATTATGAAAAATACAAACACAGTTATTTATGAGGAATGCATGAATGGAGGATTACATATTTTATCGAAACAAACCCCATCAAAATGGGTATCAAATGAAGGGGCTTGACCAGTAGATCACATCTACTTATGGAAAATTCAAATCCGAGATGACCGCAGTAACAAAATAGCCAATTACATTTCTGAACGGTTTCATTCAACTTGACCTGTTTGTATGTATTATTGTATGTCTGTAAGGTTGTCCCACATTAATAAATATTTGAACCCGTTTCTTTTGACTAATTAATCTGAAATTTATTTGGAATACACCTTTATCTCTGCCGTCATTATAAAACTGCGTATTCCATTACAGGGCGGACTCGATTATATAGAGTCTCTGATTTCTTTTCACTGTATATAGTCGAATCCTGTATATAATCGTGTCAAAACAGATTTTTTATTCGTTTTTTATGCATGTATTTCTCGTTTTTTTTTAACATAAAAGAAGAATTTGATTTTTGATTCATCCCCTTAAAGTCAGAAAACACCTTTCTCACATGAAAAAAATAAATTTATCCAGATTCTCTCAGGAATTGATAGACGATCATTTTTGATGAAAAAATCCTTCTGCGCATATGTTCGAATTTCAACAATGACAGAGTTATAGAAATTTTTTTTTGTTTCGGGCTCTGTTGCCTAAAACTGGCTCTACATTAAAAAGTACGCTACGGAAGACAATTCTGTTGCTTCCACTTGAAAGATGTAAAATTTAGTACAGAATATAGTAGTGAAATATAAAAATTAGTGGAATATCTAAAAATTTAGGAAGTGAAAACCTAAAAGTTAATAATTTTCATAATTTTCACAATTGCGGGTGAAAGTTCAAGTAACATCTTAAAAAATCACGATTTTTAGCTCACTGTACATGTAATAGCCACTTAAATTCCACCTTAACGTTAAAAGGTTACATTTTTTCTTGAAGTAAATCATATTTGAAATATAAAAAAATTGCAAGGGGTTGTATCTAGGACACGACCGCATATTTTCGACGTAGACCTACGCAATTATATATATATATATATATATATATATATTTTTTTTTTTTTTTTTTTATTTCTTTATTAAAGAGATTTTCAGCCAAAGGCTGGTTCATCTCTAAACAACGCAATTATATTATGCAATGCACTTGTTTACCACTTCGAATATTATTGCATCGGATTTTTTGTAATAGATTATGTTCTTCGTTACAAATAAATTTGATGAACGTCCTCTTACGTTTGATATGATGCCTAGGACTACCAGAATATGTGAACGGAAAAGTTGTCAAAATATCATTGTATTTTACATTTCCCTTTCAAATTATTGCACATCTCATGTTTACGTAGTTCTCGAACCGCGAAAGTTCATTCATCTCTAGTATCTGCAATGACGATATTCCCAGGCTTCTCGGTTTAAAAGTACGTTTTAGGGAAACATATTCCTGTCTGCACAACGACAAGCGAGTACAAAAGTACTCAACACCAAAAAATACTCCCGACTTGCATGTATTTGCAAAGCGGATTCCCCCAGGCACATTGATTTTGGAGTCCGTGTAAGGGAAACACGGCTCAGTGGGGAAAAATACTCCCGACTTGCATGTTTTGACAAAGCGGATTCCCCAGGCACATTGATTTTGAAGTCCGTGTTAGGGAAACACAGCTCGGTGGGAATAAAAATACCCCCGACTTGCATATATATTTGCAGGATTTCCACAGGTACATCGATTCCAATCTGTTAAGAAATGTTCGAGTTTTAAGCATTCGAAATACTTCCAGTTTTCATGAATTTAAATCGTTTAGAGATTAGCGAATTGTAATGGATAGCATATCAAACAAATCTTAGAGAATTTCCGATTCGATTGGTATGCAAATCATGAGAATCCGTTCACAGTGAAAATAGTTATTAACGTTAACTTTATTTCATAAAAACGTGACCTGTTTTCTTATTAGGCACCCTTCCTGAAAGACGTAGTTCTACGTCAAAATTAAAACTGTACATAATCGAGTCCAAAATTGTATATAATCGAATCACATATAAACGAGTCTGTATATAATCGAGTCGACCTGTATCTTGAAAAATCCAATTTGGCCGCCGCTTTTTTTATCTATATTATAGTGACTTTCAACACTTTTGGCTGGTTCGTCACTTTTTCTTCCATGTTTGGAAGAATGTCGGGAGTGAAAATTGAACTCGTGACCTTCAGCGTGAGAGGTATGGATGTTACCACTACTTGGCCGCCGCTATAAAATGGCTGATTTCATTGTAGTTTAAAAAAATGTTGATTGGGATATGTGTATCAAATGAATGGAGTTGACTTTGAAAACAAACTACATTATTAGCAACATAAATTCTGAATGGTCGACTATGTTTTTTTGGAATCTGATTTGACTAATAGGTACTGTATTCTATAAAAAAATAAAAAAAATGAAAAATTCAAAAAAAATGCATAGACGGTTTGCATTAAATAAAATGAACAAAAAATAACGATTTTTCATTTTAATCACACGCACTGACGAAACTACCCATGCAGCATCTGTCATAGTAACCCATGAGTCAGCAGAAAAGTTTAACAGCTCTATCAGTCGCGTCGAAAACGAACATCGTGCGGCACTTTGTGGATGCCGGATACGTCCGTTCCGACATCTACAACATCTTGGCACTATTGGGCAACAATAGCAACAATATCGGAAGAAAACCCGGTTCCGGGCGGCCGAAGACCCTAAGCGACAAGAAGCTCCAAAGGATGCTGAAGAGGAAGATCGAAGGAAAAGTGGGTCGGTGCAAACGGCCAAACAGTAAAAAAAGTACCTGCCAGTGCTTGGATATTGAATGAACTGAATATAAGCCAATGCCCTTCATTCGATTCTCCATTCATGAACGGTACTCCCTTTGAACCATCCAACACTGAGGTGCCGGGCGAATTGCCTTGACTCACTACCATCGACATCGGTGAACCATCAACATGCGAAGCTTGAATTTTAAACGAGGAGCTTTAGCATTTTAGACTCATTCTTTCTTCTATTCGTTATGATACCTACTTGGGGACGTCATCCACTCACAGCTGTAAATTAAATACAGACGATTGTGCTCTCTTAGCGGACTGTGAGAGAGCCTTGGCTGCATGTATGGTGCACGGGAGAGTTATTGAATGGAAGCATTTTTTTGGTTTCGCTTTTATTTTATTTACAGAAAACTGCTGAGCTTAAACGTAAAGTTTATAAAACTTTTTAATGTCAGAATGTTTTGATGAAACGTTACGTATCTTATAAGGTAATAATATGAAACTTGAACTATTACTGTAAGTTCAGGTTTTCTATTTATAACAAGTTAATCTATCTAACAATGGTTTTAGACTTGAATTATCTCCACCAAAATAGGTTTATCAGAAAATCATCATAATTTTTGAACTTCAATAGTTGGGCTACGTTATTTGATCTAGGAATGTGTCACGGATTACATTGTTCTTAGGATTTTCAACAGGAAACCGGAAACCGGAAAAATATTTATTGCACCTATAGTATATCAGTGTGGCTGATTGTAGAGCACGTATCAGGAACTTATTTGGCAAGCACTGTTTAATTACTGTCACAATGATAAATTCCCAGGTTATTACCTTAAATAGTGCGAACATCGTGTCTTTTTTATAAAGCATAACAAATTTGCTACATAAAGACAGAGCGCTTTGGTGTTGCATGTATTGACATATGCTTATATATTGTGTTAGACCAAAACCATTCATACTAACCCTTCTCTTAGGTATAGTAGAGTTTGATGAAAGGCACAACTTGGAAAACCTGACCCAAAAAAGCTGGTGTTCTATTTTGTTAAATATGATGATCCCGATTAGCTCGAAACTATTATTGATGATATCAATACGCGTTAGATATAAATAAGAAATAAATAGTTCAGTATGTATATTAGCAATTTCGGAACTGTAAGAAAGTATCAAACGCTGTTGAAAACTTTATAGAAAATACAAAACGGAGTACGGAGTGGTACAAAACGCACCATTTAAGCAAATCAGTCATTTAAGGCACTTCTTGTAATTGATTCATGCTGTTTAATATCTAGAATACTTCTTCCATTACTGCCAATTATATCACTGATGTAATTTGATATAACATACTCGAATTTGCAAGGATGTTTTAATATTTCCGTCGACAGTTCAAAACATAGGGTTGGGTGAAATGCCATTATCCATGGACAGAACGCATCATAACAACTCGGTTAGACGTATCAAAACAAACGAGCACAGCGCACACAGTGGGCTTGCAGGATGCCCGAAATTTCAATATGTTTTTTTTATCGATAAGTTAATAAAAGTACTTTTATTTGTTATATTTCATAAAAAACAAACATACTAGACACAGCTTATTGAAAATTCATTACATAAATATAATTTCAAATAAATAGTGTAAAACCAATAAACTTGTTGCAATTTTATCACATTATGCAATCAATTAGACCCACTATGCAACTAATATCATCAAAGCGAAGAGAGAAAATCAGAAGCAAAGGGCTGACATCCCTATCCCAATTCAGACGTGCTGTCAAATTCCTTTAATTTGTTCCGTAAGGTGAGTGCGGCTTGGAGTAATTACTATGCTTATGATTTTCTGTGCGAACCACAAAAAAAAATGGTTACATGCCAGGGCATTGGTCAAAACGAACGTTTGTTTTTATAACCTATGTAACGAATATTTTTTCCTGTGCATACTGCTCCAATTATTGGTTTCACAATTTTTGGCAAAATTCTTGTAAAATATGACATGTTGGTGTGATTTTTAAGTGTGATCATAAAGTTCAATGATTTGTTGTGGAGGTAGAGTGTAAATATCCTGATATTTAAACATTGACTAACCGCAAAATCTTACCAAGCAACCATGAATATTTACAGAAAAGGCAGATGCATTAGTTTTTCTCAATTTGTATCTTATTTTATTATGATGGGCATATTTGTGTACTGTGAATATGTGGAAGAGATTACTGCGAACTGAAATGAGTAAAGTAATATATAATTTTACATGACTAATCTAAAGATTTTTCACAATTGATGGCTTGGGCCATTTTACATCACCGGTGCGTTTTGTACAGTTCTCCCCTACAAGCTCTTCAATACATATGCATGGAAACAATCGATCTCGCTTTTATTCCTCGTGTGGTATCTTCAGCTCGAACAGCTGTTGCTCGGTACGTTACTGTGAGAGCTTTAGAGCAACTGAACTCTTTTACGGTTGGTTCATTCAAATTTGAATGAATGGTGAAAGCACTGTGTTTGTGTGATTTCCATTTGTGCGATTGGTTTGTGTGACTCAAGACCCGATGTCATAATAAAATCGCACAATAAGAGTCGCACAAACAAGGAATGACGCAAAAAGGGACCGCACAAAAACAGTCCCGTTCACTGGTCTCGGAGCTGCAGGCAATGACGCAGCGGCAGCTCCTGAATAAGATGGTCAAATCTATTTTACCGGCGAATCGCGACGTGGCGGTGGTGACGGACGACGAGACCTATCTCACCCTGGATGGCAACGACTGACAGGTAACTTCGTATTTTACTTCGCCTAAGAAGGAAGTGAACTCCGAAGTGAAGTTTATTTCATACACCAAGTTCCCCAAGAAGGTGCTGCTGTGGTTGACAATCAGCAAGAAGGGGATGTCAAAGCCGCTCCTTTTTAGCTCCGGACTGGCCGTGAACGGTGAAATTTATACTACGAAGTGTCTGCTGGAAGTTACGTCGTTCATCAAGAAATACTATAAGGGCAAAGACGCCGTGTTCTGGCCGGATCGGGCGTCGGCCCACTACTCGAAGCGATCGCTGAAGGAGATGGTGTGGCTGAATATCGATGTGGAACCCAGGTCGGCGAACCCGCCCAACGTCTTCCAGCTGCGTCCCATCAAGAATTTATGAGCAAACCTGAAGCTTAAGATCTACTCCAAAAATTTTGTCGTAAAAACTTAGAAGGAATTGATAAATAAAACGAAGAAAAAACTCAAAAACATGCCTACACGCATGTTTTCGTCCATCATGGCGCATGTTCCGGTTAACTGCCGGAAGGCCGCTTGCAAGGGCGTAGAATTTTTTTGCAAGTAAGCTAATATAATTACCTTCCATGGGAAATTTTTCAAACTCAATTTTCTGTCTTGGTTTCTTTTATCATTTATAATCGGAATATTTTTTCGGCGAGTACAACATTATTCTCACTAAAATTGTAAAGGATAAATATTCATGACGTTCGATTACGTGACAAACAGACAACGTAATATTGTAACCAGCCACCACTAATTTATCCATTTGTAAATTGCACGCGCCATTTTTTTGAATGACACAATCAGCATACGTCACAGCAGGTACAATATCATCGGATTTCTAATGCGTCGTCAAAAAACCCAACGCCTCACTAATCAATTTAATTCTTTTTGACTCATAGTCTAAAAAACAAAAACAGAATTTGATCCCTTCATAATTGCTGAACCTACGCAACCTACCCCTCTTTTTGGCAGTATCTTGTGCATGTATGGCTATTGAAGACACGAGTCGAACTTTGCTTCCAGGTAAACAAAACATTCTAATACTCCGGAAGTTGTTCGAAAAAAAAAATTGCAGCGTTAAACCTCCTGGTAGGAGCGTATTTAAATTTGACAACGTTCAATTAAAGTTATGCCGTAGTTGGAAATTCGATTCCTACAAACGTCAGATGTCTCCAAACGTATCCAACCACGCTTACAATTTGTTTTGATGCGAAGCTCAGCGTTTCATGAATCCACTGCGAAAAATGATCGTCTTTGCATGTATGCATGAATAAATTTGATTTCTGGTGACCTACATTTGAGGTGAAGAATAAACCTCCCCGTAGACGATTGACATCAATGAAGCCGGCTTAAACCCAGATTGAGGCTCGTTTAAAATGTCCCCCTTGTTCAATCCCACTGAGAGAGAGTGGAGGGGAAGAAAGATCATCTTGAACGAGTTCAACAAGTTGGCTAAAGCGAGTCAGGGCTCAAATAATAATCACTCGAATCGGGTTAAGTTGTCATCATCAAATAAACCACAATTTAAATTACAGTATTTTCACTCACATACACGCGATTTATCATAATTTGCAATCTTCACTGGGACATCCTGGCTGTTGACATTGTCCATGCTTATACATAGTGATCATGAACTTCACCGTGGGAAAAAAGCACTCAAAAAGATAAAATTTGAAAATAATTGCTCACAGTTTGGATGCCTGCTATAGACATGTCACATTAGATAACGTTTTGACTACACACACATTTGTTTATTGTTTACATTTTAGCTTTTCTAGACGAATGACACACGCACTGTCAGTGTCTAACGCACGGAGCTCTGACACCAATCGAGACAAATTGATGTCAAGAGCTCCTCGGCGACATCTAGTTGTCGCAACACATGAAAATGCTGCGCACTGTGATCTTCATCTCTGGAAACATCTCGCGGAAGCTTTCTTCGCAATTGTGTGGTTCGTCGTTGCTACATTTGAACTCAATTGAGCGGGAGGTCAAGTGGCAGCACTATCTTCACGTGATCTTATCACTTTCACTTGTTGGTGTGAGAAATATTGGCTGCGTAGCGGAGTAATTGTTTCGAGAAATTGTTGTGGCGTATGCAACAATGAGTGTATCGTTATGCCATGCGTTATCTCAACGAGTCTAATTCATTTGATCCCATGGAGTATTTATATTACACGCCTTCTTCAATGAAAATTAACTAGATAAAAAGATGAGTAATGGACACTGCATTTACCATATTAGTTCAATTATGAATTTCGGTCTTCGATGTCATTATTTCATTCAACCTTCCAGTTCACTCATGTATAAAGCATATAAATATGAAGTTATATGTTGTACCCCGAACAACAACATTTGCTTACAACTTTCTCGGTTACATTTGTTTGCTGGATGATACTAATAGCGAAATTAGTGTCAATTGAATTGATCTTCGTTGGGTCCTACAGGGAAGTATTTTTCTTTCACTCTAAAGCTAGACTATCTACCAGACTGTCTCTGCTAACAACTTGTTCGATTCTGATCGCAAGCCATAATTACGTAAATTGACCGAGACAATCAAGACAACGTCTGGGGCTATGAAGTAACCGCGACCGTCTAGCCGACCCAAAGTCGGGCCGTCTGGAGGGAACCGAGCGTCTGCGGTTAAAACTGCCTTCTAACTGATCGGGTTTCACGAGATAAATATTTGGAATGACAGCGACGAAAACCGATAGACATTAGAAAACGACCGAAAAGATCCTCTCGAATTCTTTATTAATCAATGCAAGGAATTACGTATCAGTCGGTGCCAGGAAATCACGTAGTTATCTCGTGCATGAAAATATGCCCAACGAGAGTTGACAACTGTTAACCACAATGCTGATAACATTTCCAACGCAAATAATTATTTAGATTTGACCTTTGGAAAAGTTAATGTAAAATGTTTATTGTGCGTTTCATGGAAAATGTTTGCTATCTGAGTTTCTCTATAACGGACTAACTTAATATAGCTTAATTGTGTGCACAAGGTTAAGTATAAGGGCCATAATAAAAATAATCATTTTTAAACACTATTCAATGTGAATGGAATTTCATGGATGTGATTACACCTTTCAATGCCGACATATGGCAAATCAGCATCGATACCAGTGAATTTCCTTATTTCGTTTCATAATCGAGTTCAATCATCATTACATTTCAATGTTTGACCTCCATATTGATACGTTTTTGCAGCACGTGAATGTCTTGTTTTGCGTTTTGCGATTTTCTGCTTCTTCTGATATTGAAAGAGCGATTTGCTTCCCAGATGAGAGGCAGTTTGACTCATGACTTTTTGTAAGCTAGCCTGAAGCTGCTGTAAATTTTTCACTTTCGTCTACGAAATGTTTTCTTTCATGCTTTCATGCTTTCTTTGAAGCTACCTTTAGAAGCTGGTACAACAACATTAGGAAGCCTTATAGGCTTTGCTAATTCCTGAAAGACTGAAGTCCTTCTAGTGTTGAAGCCAGGGAAAAACATATCCATTTATATGAGCTAAAGACCGTGTCAGTTATAATTTGGTCGCATACAGTAGGACAATACTCAGCATAGAAAAAACGTGCAAGAAAGGGAAGAATGTCATTTTGTAGGGTTTTTTAAAGAACTTTAAGAGGAAAATACATGAATATTATTCGTCTTCTATTCTATGAATTTTCGAACTTTTTGTGTGGTGGTATCATCATTTTCTGCATGGTAACCGTAATTGCTACCTTGTTCCACCACTTTTCCATTTGAGCTGGTAAAAAGCGAAGCGTAAACTGGGTGTTGCGGGTAGGTTCAAATTTGCTTACGCAGATGAATTTTCCCGTAAGTTGATGATTGGACAAGGGATCTGTAGTTGTGGAGAGAAAACAAAAATTTCATTCGATCATACAAAAGTCCGGCGAAGTTCAGACCTGACTTGGCAAACTGCCATTACAGCCGGGAGAACAAAATCGATTTCATTGCAAAAAAATCAATCCACCAGCCGGATGGCCGGACTTTCGTCCCATTGAGAGATATTTGGCAATTGTCAGAGGAAAACTGAAGAAATGTGGCAGAATCATCAAAAAAACCGAATGTAACACATACCCGAATTTAACGAATACCCGAATGCAAAATTTACCCGAATGAACATTAACCCGAATGCGACTAATATTCGAATGCAACATTTATCCGAATGTAACGTTTACCTGAATGAAGAAGAAAAAATTCCGACAAATCAGATTATGAGTTTTGTCGATTCTCCTGTTGATAAATAAGATTGAATCGAAACAACATGAGAGAGAAAAAGCACAAAATACGAAGTAAAATGAAAAATTGTAATGAGGAAGTTCGAAATTATGCTGGATACTTCGCTGTGTCATTTTTAGAAATTAGTGTAGGCATGAATAACATGCCGTCTTCTTTTATTTCCATGTTGCCCTTTAAGGATAAGTAATCATATATAAATGAACACGGACTTTGGAAAATTTCGAAAATTAAGCAGGTAGTTGTAACAAAAAAGTTATGGAGCATAAATGCCTTGAAAATGTGAAAAGAATTGGTTAGAAAAAATGGCGCTTACGTAATAACACAACCGCAGTACAATTATAATTATCCAAATGACTGGATCACGTAGCCTTTTTTGTACGTTATTTTTATGCTGAGAAATGTCCTACTTTATGCGACCAAATGAGAACTGAAACAAGCCAAAGACTAAGGAGACAATAGCTACTAAAAAGCTAGACAAACTCCAGCGACTGGCATGCTGAGTGTTAATACGAAAAACTTCAGCACAATCACTGGTCTTATAACAGGACACTGTCCGAGCAAGTAAATTTTTATTAAGGGAAAATATATTTCTAATATTTTTATCCAGTTAAAAACTTTACTCAAAAATGTCGAAACGTCCGATAATATCAAGAATTCCAGAGACATTCCGGTATCGAAAAATGTGATTTTTATCCTGAAATTGTGTCGGCATATATTCCAGAAGAAGTTTGTGATCACTCAAACAGCAATAGTAAGAAGCAAACGTCCTGAATGAACATAGGGCAAGAAAATTTTGGAGATTGCCGTCATCTTTGGATGAGAATAGTCGTTAACAAACTGAAATTACTGCTAAATTTATTATAATGTGGAAAAAAATGATAAAATAATAAAAACTGGATCCTTTTCATGAAGGAGATCGATAAATGGCATTTTCATAGCTGAAATTGGACCCAAATAACGGATAATGGATCAGTTGAATTTACTCAGCACATGCCAAACAAACCAGGGTAAATTTATTATAAATGAATTCCCGTATTGAGAAAAGATGAAACAAGACAGTCATCTATTTCTTTTAATTTATCGACCTGAAATTAATTGAACCATTTACCAGTGCTTGACGAAATGCAACCTGTGATGTTTTTACCAGTAAATCACAGGCACCAAAATTATTGAGAAAATCAGCTACTTTGGTTGGAGCAATCCGTACAAAGAAGGTATAATTTCCTAAACTTACCTCGATTTCCATCTGATTTTTAATCGGATAATTGTACTTTGACAGTTTGTGAAAAAAGGCCAACTAAAAAAGTATTTCTACTGAGAACATAATTCAGTCAACATTAAAAACGAAAAAAAATATCCGAAACTATCATATTTTATAATAAATCCAAATTCGGGCTAGACATAACGGATTAAATGGCCACAAAATATAGTGTGAAGTCAGGATCTCGAAGATGGCATCTTGAAGTTTTTTTTATGTTATCTACTTAGCGGTAATAAATGCATGGATTTTTTACAATGACACAACTGGCGAAAATATATCGAGAAAATATATTTTTTTAAATTTCAATTAGCGGAGGAAACTTCTGGAAACTGCAAACTTCGACAACCTCTTGCAGAGCCCTGAGAGTTCTAATACACGGAAAACTTTTCAAAATAGTTTTTGTAAAGACATTAAAGGTATGAACGTATTTGCATGTCTAAAACATGTTTATTGTAAATATACATTGACAAAAATTACTCTATGTAAAATTGTAGTGATTAAAATAGAAATAAAACGTAAATAAATAAATAGTAATATTTTTATGTGGGAAATCTTCTTTAGTTGAAGTTTAATGAAAAATCGAAAAATCTATGCATAAAGATGGGATATACGAGGTCTGTTCAAAAAGTATCCCGACTTTCGAATTTACTCGGTTTGCGTATATTCAATTCTAGGCAATTCTAGGAAATTTGGAAGACACCCAGGTTATTATTTTTTTATTATTTTTTTTTGCATTATTATTTTTATTATTTTTTTTGGCATTATGTTGGTACTCATGTATCTCACTTATGCTGACAAGTACGGCTATTTTGACTATAGGCAAAAATCGAAGATGAACTAAAACACGCAGTTGTCAAAAATTAACTGAACATTCAAAATAACCGTACTTGTCAACATAAGTGAGAGGCATGAGTACCAACATAATGGCACAAAAAAATCTAGAATTGAATATACGCAACCCATGTAAATTCGAAAGTCGCGATACTTTTCGACTCGTACATCATTTGAAAGCTCAACCTTCATGTTGTAGAATATTCTACGTACACATTTTTATCTTGGTGTAGTGGACAACAGTATTAGGAAGAAATTAAAAGTCGATTTCTTTCTGTTTTTTCAAAGATTTTGCAGACTAACTCAACTTTTTTCCAGCCAGCTCAATAGTAAATCCAATTAACCTTATCAACTAGCATACATTTGATTGCTAGAACGTTCCTGTAGGGCCTTACAATATAGAGATATTTCTGTTTAAATGTAACTTTACCTCTTCGTCTTTGGTGATGTGAATAATTCAAACCAAAAGGTACTTTCGAGAACTCCTTTTTTTATAATTTTTATAATTTTCTTTAATTTTTCAACAATTCTTCCGATTTACGAACGATTCAAAGTTAACATGTTTTGGTAGTTTAATGAAAAATAGTTGAAATAACTTTATTCCGAACCTACCATGAGCATAGCTAGAAACCATAAGATTTTCTTATCAAAATATTGATGATGTAGTTCCTTATAAGATGTATTACCTAAGTTCAATCTAGTTAACTTTCAAAATACAACAGCAATCATCGAAATTGGTTTAAGTTTTAACTATAACATGATCGTCGAGGATTATAAATTTTAATGAGCATTGATAAAGTAACCATGTTGCTATGAATAGAATAGATGTAGATTCATTCTTTGAGCGTATTTAACCGCTTTTTATTTTTTGTGGTTTTTTCAATGCGATTTTCGATTAACCGAGGCCATGTCGCTATAAATTAATGTACACCCAGGATTATTTTCACGCGGTTTTCTTACCGCGGTTTTTACGAGTTTTGTTCACATGATAGTCTAGTCACATTTGAAATCACGTGAGTTTGACAAATCATAACTCAAAAATGAAAAAAACACCTTTCTGATTTTTGGATATGTTATGTAAAAAACCTTTCATGAAAAATATAAAAAAATATATAAAAATATAAAAAACATGGCGACCATGGTCCCGAAACCATGTAAACTATAGAAAATAAATACAATCAATAATTATGGAGACGAAACCCTATTTATTTTACAAGTGTAATAAGTGTAACGAACAACACTACCACTTTCCACGAAAATCTGAGAACCACTATATCGGTCTGATATGGAATGGCTGAAAATCTAACTTGAATTTTAGTTAATATATAAGAGCGTTACAAAAAATCTTTTTCAAATGTGAACGAGTCAAGTGGAAGACGTATGAAATAACGAGCGCTTGAAAATAAGCCACGTACTCTATACGGGTTCATTATACAGCCATTCCATGCCAAACAGATATAGTGGCTCTCAGATTTTCATGAAAATTGGTAGTTTTGTTCCCTATCGCAAAATGTTAGACTCGTATTTTTTTTTTCATTAGAGTGCCCATTTCTATTCCCTATTTTCTATTTTATCCGAAAAAATCATTTTTCTCATTTTTTTCCAAAAGAGCTTTTTTTCAAAAATCCATAACTTTTGAACTACTAGACCGATTCAGATGATCGACATTTAAAATTAAAGCTAATTAGCGTATTACCGTTTACCCGAATGTACCATTGACATATATTTCCATGACAAGAAATTATTTTTTTTTTACAGGTCGGACTCGATTATACGGAGTATTGATTTATTTTCACTCCGGATAATCGAATCCTCCGGATAATCGAATCGTAAAAAAAACGAATTTTCTCTGGGTAAACGTAATATAATTATGTTTTGCACTTATTCATTAAACGGTTTTATCTAGCTAGATCCGTTTGTATGTTTGTGACTTTGTGACTTTATAACTTTGTAACTTTGTCTGTAGCGCTCTACCACATTAATAGAAATTTAACCCCCTTACCGTTGACCGATTGATCTGAAATTTGGAACACATCTTTATCTCTGGTGTCATTATAAAACTGCGAATTCCATGATCTTGAAAATCCAAGATGGCGGCCGCTACAAAATGACGGATTATGTACATATTTTCTCAAAATCACATCAATATGGGTATCGAATGAAAGGGCTTGACCAGTTAATAGAAAACTGACCCCATTCCTGTTAATTGATTGATCTGAAATTTGGAAGACACCTTTAATCCTACTGTCGTTATAAAACTGCGTATTCTATGATCTTCAAAAATTCAATTTGGCCGTTGCTAAAAAATGACTGAATGGCTTGACTTGGATTTGAATTTTTCATAAATAACTGTGTTCTACTAGTCAAGCCCTTTCATTTGATACCCATATTGATGGGTATCGAAAAAAATAATTCTGTGGCCTCATCTTGTGGTGGCGGCCATTTTGGATTTGCATTTTTCATTCATAAATAACTATGTTCTTCTAGTCAAGCCCTTTCATTTGCTACCCATATTGATGGGGTTGTGAAAAAATATATATGGCGCCATCTTGTGATGGCGGCCATTTTAGATTTGCATATTTCATAAATAACTATGTTCTACTAGTCAAGCCCTTTCATTTGATACCCATATTGATGACATCATGAAAAATAAATATGGCGCCATCTTGTGGTGGCGGCCATTTTGGATAAGTAACTGTGTTCTACTAGTCAAGCCCTTTCATTTGATACCCATATTGATGGGGTTATGAACAAATATAAATGGCGCCATCTTGTGGTGACAGCCATTTTGTATTTGCATTTTTCATAAATAACTATATTCTTCTAGTCAAGCCGTTTCATTTGCTACCCATATTGATGGTTGTGAAAAAAAAAAAATATGGCGCCATCTTGTGGTGGCAGCCATTTTGGATTTGCATTTTCCATAAATAACTATGTTCTTCTAGTCAAGCCCTTTCATTTGCTACCCATATTGATGGGGCTATGAAAAAATATATATGGCGCCATCTTGTGGTGGCAGCCATTTTGGATTTGAATTTTTCATAAATAACTATGTTCTACTAGCTCTTCTATTTGATACCCATATTGATGACGTTATGAAAAAATATATATGGCGCCATCTTGTAGTGGCCGCCATTTTGGATTTGCATTTTTCGTAATTAACTGCATTCTACTGGTTAAGCCCTTTCATTTGATACATATTTTGATTATTCAAAATTTCCGATCTAAAAATAAGAAAAATCAAAAATAAAATACTCCGGATAATCGAATCCCGGATAATCGAGTCACGAGTCAATTTTGATAAGCGTTATTAAAATGATGACATTTGTATATTCACTGCTATTCTTAAAACTCGTATATTTTATCTTTCGGGTAAATGTTACACAATGGTGCAAACAATCTATGGTGTTGCCAAACTCATGTTCCATACATCTATAATTTTAATCCTGTCCCAATCTCCCGAAAATATATAGTTCAGATACACAGGTTATATAGCTCCTGGCTAATCGTGCGACCGAATTTGAAATGTACCATTACGACAATATAATTTTTGCTAACCTAAGAATTTAACAACTGGTCGAAATGAGAGGCACCAATTGCCCGGATCGGAATAAACTGGGATTTCACTAAGACTCCTCTGCTGAGATGGGTGATTAATAAATTTATAAGTGACCCAATGGTTTATTGCATGGTTTATAGCTTCGTTTCTAGTCGAATGATTGCAAGTACTTCGCTCTTACATTTTCGGTAGAATCTTTCTATTTGTACATTTTTCCACGGAACTTTTCTACATGCGTTGTCATGCAAATTGAACCATCTCTATGCATTGAAAATAGCCACCGTTTTTTCTCCATAACAAAATTACAGTCTCAAACTTTTGTTCAAAAAACGGTGATTCATCAATGATGGTCCTCAGCAGCCATCAATTCTAAGACATCGCGTTTCAACCAGGATCGCTTTTTTCCTGCAATTTATTTTACTAATCTTCAAAACCGTTAATCTACGACCGTTGACCGGAATGGCAAAAGACGCAAGACAGAGGAAAGTGAGGTCTAATGGAAAAGCACGATCAAGTTATTAAACCGATTATAATCAGCTGCGCGTTCCCGAACGCTATGTTGCACAACATCGTTACATTGCGGCTGGCGGCATTTTTAATTCGAGAACAGATGTGTTCCTTTGGATCCGTTATTTTATAACATTGTTACCTCTGCGAAAAATAATGACATGAAGATCAAATTCTAAATGCGTTTATTCATTGCATTCGGGACACTATCGCTGCATACCGGGTACGAAAACGGTATACGATTATATTCATTCATCCATTCATTCCGGTTTCGGCCAGCGGCAATCTATTGACCACCGATTCGCTAAAAAAACCAGATCTCATTTGTGCTTCTTGTAACATTACCAATCACGTCAGCTCTGCATCCAAACAATTTTCCCTTTCACGTGATTTTCATAGTGAAAATGAAACTTGTCTGTTTAATGTCAGCCGTCCTCACATTTGCCATTTTTCACTTTTATTTCACTGCACGATTTCTACGCATCTGCAGCAGTTACTCCTAGCGTCTATTGGTAGTCATCTTTAGTAGATTCGTGAGATTAAATATGCATATCTAGAAATCAACATTGTTGACGGTCAACATTGCTTTCAGCGATAGGCTTACTAGAGTAAATCTAAAAGCGTATATTTTTCATCATGATAAATTAGTTTAATATCGTGGTTTAACTTTTCCAGATGGTCTCCGATAGCTCTTATAGTACTGGAAGAAATAAAGTGCTCTTCCCTAATTGATTTCATCAACGCTTCAAAGTTCTTCCAAATGTGACTGAACGTGAAAACTTTCTTTGAGTTGTGAATGATTATCTTTCCAAGGACTCAATAACAATTTGAATTTTATGATAAAACTTGCAGGCTCGACGAACTTTGTCCCGTCCAAAACTGTTTTTTTTTATTTGAATAATCTCCAACATTACCATTTCCTCGCATATAGGAAAAAACAATTTTGGTTTTTTTCACACATTCGTGATTTTTTTTTATAAATTCGTTTATTTTTACAGGCTCAGTTACATAAGTTTAAAGGAGCCGAAATCTTAAATATATTTTTAAAACTATATATGAACAATTTTCTTAAATCTATGGTTAGTAATGTGGGAAACCGATTACTCGCGGTGGACTCGAGCAATCACATTCGTGATTGATAAGATTGACTATTGAAAATTTTATTGACATTTCAAATTCGATTGATTTTAGTGCCTTTTATTCACTTTGTAAATGAAGACCCATTCCAGCATAACGTGACAGCGTTTTAACTCACTGAAACAGGTTTTTTCTCGTTTTCATTTATAAATCACACGTTTGCCAAAAAGCAAACGATGTCAAAGTAAAATAGAGTAAATTTCCTACAAGAATAATATTTTGAAAAATATTTTATAGTTGAATTCGCTTACTTTACGCAACGCAATTCACAATATTTCTGTGACGTGACAACACCTGACTTTGTGCCATTTCCGACTGTTGAACAATAATGTTGTGTTTTCAGCTCCGTTTCAAAACATACAAACGAAATTTGTTCTAAGATTTGCCAACACAAGATGAGCGTAGATTCTAGTGTATTCAGTTTAAAAAAAAATATTAGCATGCATTATGTGACGTGACAACACACTCTGAGAGAAAAAAACAGGATCTACAATGTGTTGTCACGTCACGAAATTAAAAATATGAAATTTACCTGTTGTATCGAGCTATATACTATTTCTATGTTAGTAAATATCCTGAATAATCCTAACTTTTCTCTTCCAAAGGTCCAGCCTAGACTGCCCATGTTTGTATAGGAGAAGTAAGCGACAAAATGCACTAAATCGGCTTTTTCGCTTATACACATTCTACACAATGTTATACGTATGGTCCACATGCAAACAAACATTTTTTGTTCGAGAACATTTGAGCAATTTTGAAAAAACCTTTCCAAAAAATCACTGTTTGTCCGCATAACAGACGTAGTTCCATACAGCTTTCACACATCGTTCGAAAATCAACATTTACCAGTATTATGTGCTGCAATTCATCAACATTTACGTTTAAACAATCAACATTTACCAGTATTATGTGCTGTAAAATAAATTTACATTTGAATCACATTCTTTGTAGAGTCCAAACACGCCTTTCATGAGAGTGTCTTATCACTGACCGTTTCCTAATAGGTAAATATAAGCGACTATTGAAACGCTGCTCATATAGTTACTATTCTCTGTTCACTGCACTGCGATGAACGTAGAGAAGCAATTATGTAGTAATTACTTAAATTTCTGCATTTGAATCTTCAGGTACATAATGAAACAATCAGATCTGTAGTAAAATATATTGGTATCTAGCTGACCCGGCAAACTTCGTCCCGCCAAAAATTTGTTTTTTGTTATCAATACCTTCAAACATTCACGTTTTCTTACTATGAGCAAGTTCATGGGTCCAATCGCAAAACTGTTCATTGATTGATCTTCTATTCGTCTCCGTTGAATTTCTAATAAACCTCATCATTATAATATCAGATTATTTTCAGACACAATTCTCGTTCAAGAATTTTCAACCACTTGTAAATAACATGTTTCTCCGTTACATGGAATAAATGTTTTATACAGAAAATATGATAGGATAAAGACAGCCCTAAATCGGACAATTCCTTCCTCGAGTTCTGCTCTTATCAACACATCTGGCGATCCTTTTTTTTTTTTGTATAGGTAGAAGAAAATATAGGAGTGCGTTTCACCATATCAAAATCCATTTCCAATTTCGAACAAAGATCAATTTCGCTAGCGCAAACATCAAATGGACTACCAGCAGTTGTCACTATGTAATTGTAGAACATATGAGAATTTAATTTTCCGAACTTCCCCTTTTTCCTTTAGAGTTTTCCGAAAATTTTCACTTGTCATGTTTGGCTGGAATATTTTTGGTTGAAATATATTTAATATTTTTATGGGACCCCCTCTCCATTCCAGAGGAGGAAGGGGTGAAACATAGGTGGATAGTCTAACCATCATAGAAACATTTATTGCACCCTAAAACCTCAATATGCCCAATTTGGTTTCATTTGCTTGATTAATTCTCGAGTAATGCAGAAATTTGTGTTTCATTTGTATGGCAGAAGTTCGGGAAGCACTATTTATTCGATGATTTATCGGAAAGAGGAAGAAATCCCGATCCTTCCAACCTCGATCTGGACCGGAAAGTAATCAACCTCATCAATCGGAATAAATCCATGTCAATGCGTGACTTGGCGAAAAAATCTGGGACGGTCGGAATGGCGCAGCGCATCAAAAAGCGGTACAACCTGAATACATACAAGAAGTAAAAAATATCAAAACAACGTGCTGAACTAAAATCACGAGCGAAAACCATGGCCCGGAAGCTGTATCATCGAATATAGCATAAATTCAATACGTCATTCTGATGGATATTGGAACTTACGTTAAAGAGGACTCGAGAATTCTTCCGAGACCACAATTTTACACAGTCATTGGCGAGGATACTGGACCATTGTCGATCGAATCTTCAAAAAGGATAGTAAGATCAATAATACCATGACGAAATTCAAGAAAAACTGGATTGCTGCGTCCAAGAAAGCCGATCGATCCACTGTACGAAACCTAATGAAAAGTGTTAAGTTGAAGATCAGAACATATTTCCAATAATCATTGTTTTACTTGTTTTTCTCCACACATTATAAGAAGAAGGTTCATCAAACATTGCCGAACGGTTTCCTTGTTTGATTGATCAATAAAAATGTATTTTAATGGGTTTTTTACACTCCTTAGCCCCTTGAACGACAATTTATTTTCAGTCAGCATTTCCCTGGCAAATGATTTAATTCTCATATTCATATTCACTCAATTCAACACTGTAATTATCTCTTTCACATAAATTATCCCCCTTTCTTTTATCCATATCTGTCGTTTATCGTCATAACGGCAGTTTGTTCAGGAAAATTTATGACGAACTGGACTCGTCATTTCCGTTCAAGGGGTTAATAACGTACGCGAGCAGTGATAAAGGTAGGGTCATTCGAGACAGAGTTGGCCTGGAGGCTCCTCTACTTCGAAAAACTCGTTCACGGTCAGAAAATTTCAGTCTGCACATAGGATGTCATTAGGTACCTAATTCTTGGTAGAGATGAGTAATTTTTGATAAATTTTTGTGTTTTACTTTATCATTGTATGTACAGATACATTAGAGGCTTCTTCATACGCCAGCGTTTGACATTGCATCAATTTATTCATTATATTTATTTTTATGTTACCAAAAATCAACAAAAGATGTCTTGTGTGATTTTAAACAAGATAGGGGAAGTGGGGGCATAGTGGTCACCGTAAGGAATATGCCCATTTCCGGCGTCCACATACTGCTTCAATTCACGTTTTTCGAAGAATGTTATAGTTCAACTCATTGTTGTTCAAGAGAGCAAACGGCTTTTACTATGAAAATTCAAAATCGTACATTTTTCATCGTTAGAAAAAAAAAGGTGAAAAATCGAACATTTATTTTGCTTGGAGGTAAAGGCGTCACCTAGTGGAGGCAATAAGCTTGACCTATTAACCTATAGTCTCAATTTAAATTTTCTCATGCGTACAAAAACGTAGTAACAAACACATAACGTTCCGATAATGAGGCTTGATTTAGTTGGAGTGGCATATTTTCCTACGGTCAAAGCCACAAAAGAAACCTTTTCAAGAGCAGATTGTGATGAGGTGTATCAACTCCAGTAAACAGAACTTTGTAAGTTGTTATTCACCTATGACCACTTTGCCCTCAAACATCAAAGTGATTTCTATGCTAATTAATTGCTGAGATTAAACAAAATATCTGTTCACATCTCCTAGAATATGTGAACAGTCGTCCAAACTGATGATTTGTGCAACATATCAGATTGAATAAACTAAATTTCACGAGAAATTCCTTAGATACCATGCGGACAGAACTACGGCCGAATTGCTATCGAGAAAGTAATTTCTGTTTTTATTTATATTTTGACATGCGACAGCTCTACTGAAGTACAGGGTGGCTCAAAAGTCATTAAATGCTTCAAAAATAATGTGATTATCAATACGGCATCTATAATCCATAGTTATACAACAAGCAGGTGACCACTTTGCCCCTCATGACCAATTTGCCCCCACTACCCCTACATGAACATTGAACGAAAATTTTGGAATCGCCGAAAGAATCATCACCGTATTTACGCATGATCCAAAGTAAAGTTCAAATGTGAACCTTGTTGACACTTCGAACATATACCTAGACCTTATCAGTAATGTTTCCTCCGGGAGCAAAACATTTACCATAAATAATGTAAACTGCGTAGACCCTATGTGTTGCGAGTAGCTAAATCGAATGGCACCACAAACATCGTCATCATCATCTACTCGCAAACACTCATGGTTTATCAGTTGATAAGCCTCCGAAAAGCATCCCGTGGCTTAGTGCTCCAGCGCTGATAGTGACCATATTACGACGCGACGCGCTGCCAGTGTTCGGGGGAAATCGCGAAGGTAACGTTCCGACACGAAACGTATTGCTAAAACCGGCGGCAGCGGAGACAGACGTGACAGAAACAATAGACAAATAGCGAGTGTCACTGCTTACGTGCCTCTTATCAGACCGGGACTGGGTTCCCGAGAAGTTTCCTTCTGTTAGCCAAAATATAGGTGATAAAAAGTGGTGCTGTTATAATTCCGTTAAACAGTTGAAATTCTCGCTCAGTATCAATCGAGCTACTTCAGTGACATGTTAGTGACTTAGGTTGGACCACCGAAAGCATCTCTGGACACCGATCATAATGGGTAAGGAGTGTTCGTTGAATACTGCTGTATTTATTATCAAATCACGCCGCATTCTCGCGCACGCGATAGCGCAGCACAGCCTGAAAGGCGCGCACACGCCAAAACAAATCAATGAAAGAGGCTGCCTGTAACTGGACCAACGACCAGAACATTGACCATGACAGTGAACAGTGAAGAGAGTGTTTTTTTTTCTTTTTCCATTATTGTGAGCAGTCGCCGCCGCTTTGATTTTGCGCGTCGTGTTCAGCTGTCTTCTTGACTTACCCTGATGCGAAACGGAGAGCCGCCGCCGCGAAACGAAAATGCAAGTGCAGAAAATCCTCCACCTCTACCGTTTTCTCACAGCTGATCACTCACTCTACTGGCACACAATCGAAGTGCTTGTGGGAGAAAATGCAGTTGCTAAGCGACGAAGACGAGACGGCGAAGAGGGGTGTGATGCCAATTTTCGAACACGTTCGAACAAGTTTTGCGTAACGAGGTATTGTTTTTGTTTTGGCTCCCCCATGTGCTGCATTGTTGTTTGTTTCTGTGATTACGATGCGATAGCGCTCACGGTGGAAGAGAAGAAATTTTTTATCGAAGCCATCTTCAGTTCTTATATACGGCATAACAGTGATCACGATAAGAAGGAGCTATGGAGTTGTTAAGCAAATAAAACCCCCAAAGTCATTGCACCTAGCATAATTTTGTTGAATAAATAAGATTAATATTCATTAACGACATTCATGGTTTGTGTGAACAACCCGATAACAGTGTATCGAAATGTTAACAGAGATGGTGTAGGTGAACACCAAATCTAAGTTTTATGGCATGATTATAACCCATAAAATCAAACTCTTGCTCATTTTCCCGAACTAACGCAGCGCTGTAATTGAGTGTATATTTTTATGTTATAATTCGACTAATGGATCATTAATTAAAATTACATTAAAAAAAGTATTTAAAACCCAGAATTTTTATTACCCAGAAGGCGGGGTACCGGAACTTTCTAATCTTTCATAAAAAAAACAACAAATCGGCGTACGAAATATAAATACCATCGGTACCGAAGCGTCTGTTCAATATGATTTTAATCGAAATCGAAGCGATGAATGAACACTGAGGTTAATTACTAAATTCTAGAAAACATATTCCTCGTACAAGTAAAATGTATTTTTAGAAATCGACACAATAGAGTATACTATAAGACGTGTCTAATGTCTGGAAAATAAGTTAAACAGGATGGGATGGCGGTCTCGAAGTATTGAACACTTTGCGTTGCGTCAATCGTAAGGAATTCAGTCACATGAGTCTTGAGTGTAGAATTATCAGGCAATGAAATCAAAACCATAGAAAATTTAGTTTCTCATGAATCACTTATTTCATCGTTTCGTACCATAAAATTAGGTTGGGGAAAAAGAAATCCATCATTTTCTCGGTAGACAATATCGACAAAATCACAGAAATAATTGAAGTTGACCGGCATGTTAGTAGTCGTAGCATCGCCCAGAAGCTAAAGATCGACCATAAAACACCTTTGAAAAAAAACCGCGTACCAACACCGAATTTCAGCTTCCGGTGAAACGGAAATTTCAACCACGTTATTTTTTAACTAAAAAACTCCATTCCGACTATTTGACTCTTTTTTTACTCTGACATTTCCCACACTTTCTAAAATATATGGTTGGGGTAAAAGAAATGTTGTATTTCTGATCGAAATTTGACGCTTTACTTAACATACTCAAAATTATCCAATTTAAGTCTAATATGCACCGTTTTGTTCGCAAACTTGTTGCCATTTAGAAGGCAACTTCATCATCAATCAATCCGTCAATCCGGGCTTGGCGATGGTTTGGGCCGGCTCACCGCGTTTGGGCCGGGCCACGACTTTTTTCGCTTAAGGTTGTCGTACGTGATCCACTTTTCATCACCAGTCACCATCTTCTTCAAAAATGGATCGAGTTCATTCCGTTTCAGCAGTTCATCGCTGGCGTTGATTCGGTCTAAAAGATTATTTTTTTGCGTCAACTCGTGTGGCACCGTCTTCTGCAAATGGTTCCAAACGATTTTATGGTCTATACCCAATTCCTGGCCAATCGAGCGAGTGCTCACATGCCGGTCTACTTGGATGATTTCAACGATTTTATCGGTTTCCACGACGATTGGCCTACCAGCACGGGGTGTATCTTCGACAGCCACTACACCAGAACGAAATCGATCAAACCAACGCTGTGCTGTGCGAGTCGTTACAGTATCGGGTTCATTAACTACACGATTTTTTTCGGCCGCCTTCGTTGCAGTTTTACCTCGCAGGTAGTAACGTAGAATGTGCCGAATTTCCTGCTTGGTGGAGTCCACCTTTGACGCGCTATAACTTGAGACTGAAAAGGACAATCACAACACTGTCAAAACGACACTTGTAGCACAGATTGCCGTCTTTAAATAGCCGTATAGTATGACCCGATGCGATAAGTACAACACAAGATATGTTTAAGTGTTGCCATATATTGATAATATACGACATTTCTTTTTCCCCAGCCCAATATTATATCACTTTTCTCCCCCCTTCCAATTGCTTTCACTTCATCTCGCGATCGTGGCCATGTCACTTAACCTACCGAACCTGCGCGCAGAGTTTCACCCTTGTTTAACGTATACGAAATCGTTCTCGACCTTCTGGACGTACTGGAGTACGGGTTGTCTACGATCGGAAGTCTTTTCACAAGTTTTGGCATGCACCGCGGGATACCGCGTTGATTCCCGCCAGTTTCGTCATGGATTTTCAACAGTCAACTGTCTGGTACTAGAATCTGCCAGCAAGGTCCTATACAAGCCGTCTGTTGAACGGGCTTTTCCTAAGCAATTTTATCAAAGAAGCGCATCCAATAAAAATTGTATTGTTCTCTACAATATGGGTTAAATCAGGGTAAAACCCCCAGATTTTTCCAGTTAGAAGCAATTTTGCTTCTCATTTTTTACGTTTCGCATCACTCTACAGTTGCGGAAGTCGCTTTACTGTCAAAACTAATAACAAGACAGAACCGGTCGAAAAACAGAAGACAGACCAATTACGCTTGTGGACAGGGCCCGAAATCTTCGAAGGTGAAAATAGAGGACCGACTTTACTCTCAATAGCTTCGCTTCGACTAGAACTGCTTCGACAGTCGCTGGCAACAGAAAGTGACTTGACTAGAAAATTAATTGACTAGCGTTGACTAGCGTTGACTAGCGAGGGTGACTGGTGAACTAGTCCAGTCAGTGGTTATTCTAACTTACTCGACTAATGAATACAAATCTGCCTCTTCATTCAACTGACTCCAATCCTCACTTCCAATTCCCCCTGACACTGATTCATACCCGCGTACGCAATATTATTTTTACGTCCATATAAAGAGGAACGAAAACATGGTTTCTGATGCAAAAAAAGAAGTTACCCCATCAATGGACGGTTTATTTTCTACCCATCGTGAACTCAAACCAACGAACTTAGACATATATCAAGTATGCTATAAAGGTCCTCGCGTTAGTATTAGGCGTGAAAAATAGCGCACGCTATTTTATACGTGTAAATAATTTTCGTGTACGATACAAAACAATCTAGCTCACCTGTAGCGTATGTCAAACCACGTTGAACTCAAACATCGATGCATGCACACGTACATGGGAGAGAGAAGGAGAGAAACGAATTCGTTTTGGGGGAAGTCACTTCAAAATGCAATGAGGACAATTTGACTGGGAAGAACGAAATGATATATTCGAGTCGGTAGAGGGAGATAGCGACTAAACATCCGACTGGCTGTTTAGTCGTTTTGGCGGAGAGACTGCGTGAAGAAGCCAAAAGTCAATACTAACTGAATACGGGTATAGTCAGTCAGATAGTCAGCTAACTATCCTCAGTTGACTATGACTATGCAGAGCCCTGCTTGTGGAATTCAAGTGTTTTAGTCGGTTAATTTTGGAAAATTCGATTTTTTGTGAGCCTAATTCATCCTTGATCATCGTTCATTGTATTTTGTAATACGGTAGGTGGTTTGGTTCCTTATGGGTTCTTGAAGTCTTTGTTTCGAAATTTCGAGTCCATTCGAGTCTGACCTTCCGTCAGGGTTAAACCGATACCTGGTTTGGGTTTCATTGTTTATATTTGGAAGACAAAATGGGAGAGCTGAACTGATATTCAGCTGAACAGCCAGACAACACCAACATTGAACAGTGCATGTCAGCCAAAAAGTCTGCCGGAGCTCATAGTATCCCTTTGTTCAGCGCTCATCGGCACATTTCCTGGTGAATGCTCATCCAAGCTGGGATCAAAACTTTCATGTTTACTCTGAACCAAGAGTTGGAGTTTCTCTATTACCTACTTGATCTTGAGAACCGTCTGGCCATCAGTGCGCTTTTTCTTGCTGTATTGTTACTAGTATATATAAACATTTTTGCTTAACATTTAATGTTAATAATGTAGAAAACCGATTACTCGCGGTCGACTCGAGTTTAGAAAGGTGACATATTTTCTTCAGGAAAAGAAGGGGATATAAGGATATTGTTCACACTTCACTCTCACACTCAATTATTAAACCTATAAACCTATACTCATTCGATGCCAAACCGAAATAGTGATTCTCAGATTTACGTGAGCAGGAATTGTTTTGCAAGAAAAATGCAAAAAATGCAAAAAAAAAATTCGCAATAATTGATTGTAGAGGGAAACTTCGATGTAACATACACATAATTCACTTTCAAAACGTTATATCGAAGCGTAATAAAGAATTCAGAAACATAGTTCATATTACATTATTTTGATGCAGTTTAGTTAGTAAATAATGACGAAAAAAATCCAACTAGAAGGTGAAGCTAACCTTTCTCATGATGTTCCCCTTAATACTGTTGATTGAGGGTAAATAGATGAAATGACCATTTGCTCATTAAAAAAAACTTTCTCCCTGTAACAGTGCCCTTCTTCCGGTATTTGGGAGACTTGTTGGTAATTGCATGGACTATTCATAAAATTTTCGTTCAGAATTGAACTTTAGTCGCATAGATCTAATCTAGTCACATAGGAATATTGAACAAAGACTGAAAACAAATTAACTTTTAAAATTCATAGCTCAAAACGATAAAAACCACATCGTTGATTTTAGGATATGTAATGTAAAAAAAAAACTTTCAGCTTCCAAGAAAAAATATTCAAAAAATATAATGCTCTCTGCCTTTAATTATGCAAATTACTAAAAAACAAATGCAATTGTTACAAGTCACTTGCTAGCTTTCGCTATCTGTCGAATCTTGCCTCCGCCAACGGTATTTATTAACATAAAGAAAAGAGAAAACACATATTCATAAATAAAAGGCTAGACAGGTTCTATCGCATAAAACTGTAAAAACTGTATACCTGTAATTTCAATAAATAAAACCTAATGAAAATAAAATGACAGATAAAAAAATAGCTATTCAAGGGTTAAAAAAAGACGGCACATAGTCATACACAACACGAATTAAGGTTTATATACAGAACAAACAACATTACATGACACATTGAAACATCGCTACGGTTGGCAGTGCTAAAAGCGATGAAAACCAACCGGAATTTGACGGATTCCAAGGGTTCCGGTAGAATCGAGTCGTTGGAATCGTAGCTTCTACGAAATCTCTTCTTGAAGAAGGAAGTCACCTCCGGCCAAATAAAGGAACCAGCAGTTTGTAGCAGTTGCGCAGTGATCTTGTTGAGAAGATCGGTGATCAGTCGACGAATAGTTAAGCCCGGTGTGGCGTGGCGATTCATCTAGTCGAGTACCAGATCCGGAATCAAGACGAACGGAAGGACAACTCAGCAACGTTCAGAATTCCCTGTCATAAAGCCGAGCCAACGCAGGAACGAGGGACGATCAGCTGCGGTCAGAATCTCCGTCTGAAGCCGAGTCTACGCAGGAGCATAGGAGAATCAGCGGCGAGTCTTGACACGACACTCCTATGAGTACCTGTAAAATCGAGTAGAAGTTAGGGAATCAGGGCAGGAGAAAGTTGAACCGTTTCGTTAGGAAACTATAAAGTGGTGTTTTCCCTTTTCCGAGAAACCTAGTTTGGCTAGGATTGAGCTGGCCCTAGGAAGGCAAAGGAAGGAGTAGAAGAAAAGGGGGGAATTTGGACCACCTAAGCAAATCGCCCAATATTTCCAAACCAATACGGTCTAAATAAAAAATGTCACATTGTATACTGAGCTACACTTGTTTTCTTTCAATAAATAATGTTTAATCATTATATAAAGCATCAATCTACCAAATATATAATAAAATAAAAGAGATGATTTTTGGACATTAAAATTTTATGCGGGGTGATTTGGTCCAGTGTGTGTTTCATCGAAAAAACATACTTATGTTTATGTAAAGTATTTTGGGATAATATTACAATCAGTAACAATGTTTTGGGATCGATACCAGGTGTCTTGGCCAGATTCCAGACCAGAAAAGTTGGATTGACACCATCTAGAATTCTGCATGAATTTTTTCACTGTTGGTCGAGCATTTTCAAACACTTTTGATGCTTGGTCAAAGAAATTCCGTTCTCGATGGCCTGCGTTGCTCTTTCAAGCTCCTCCTTCTTCCAACGTTGTCTGTCCATCTTCTTCTTGTAATTCAGCGGCATCTAGAATCAATTAGACCAAAGAAAAGTCTCAAACCTGTAGGAACAATCCACCCCACAGAAACGTGTCCATGTCACCCCACACAACACGCAAAAATTAAAATGCAATTATTTTCATTTATTGTTATCAAACTTACAGTTTCGCTACATCAAATTGTTCCGAACAGAACAGAACGGAACTTTACTACACAATACACGAAAAGTTTGTTTAATCAGCGGGAAAAACCTTAAAGGCACTTTCCGTCTCACATTTTTTGACGCTCAAAGTACTTGATGTATTTATGTTACAGTTTCCCTCTACTTGTGAAGTTTTACCAAAGTTTTTTTACTTTAGGTACATACGGTTCAACAATAGATGGAAATGACATTATAGAAAATCCAAGTTGAGCCGTAATTTTTTAGATAAAGGGGTGGTCCAAATCACCCCGTGTTACCCTACATGCGGGCAGCTAGGCGTAGCAAGTCCTATATTACACAATCATTAATTCCGAAAACAAAATCTGATTTATTTCCAGATGTGATATTTTTTGAAAGAAAACTAGCGTGTTGGCTTTAACTTAACCACTGAATCCATTATTCAAATCGGTTCAGTGATTAAAAAGTTATAAATGTTTGAAAATAGTTATTTTGGGAAAAAATATTTTCCGGGCCAACGGTTAACTATGAAAAATGATAACTCAAAAACGATAAGAATCACTTCTCTGATTTTTGGATATGTTACATAAAAAACCTTAGATTTCAAGAAAAAATATAAAAAATATAGCGCCCTCTAGTTCGAAGCCATGTGAACTTTTGAAAAATACAAGCAAAAATACGAACACAAAATCCAATTTTTCTGCTAATGCAATATCTTTCCAAAAAAGACCAGTTATTTATCTTTAATTTGATATGTCGATCATCTGAAATCGGTTCAGTAGTTCAAACGTTATGAATTTTCGATAAAAGTCATTATTGAAAAAGGAGATACAAATGAAAAATGTTATCCTTATCCTCCTGAACTAACACGGTGCCTAATGCATTGGGTGAAACATCTGTATATAATACAGTTACAATTGTCTGCTTCCGAAAAGAATCCCAGACATATCGTAGATTCAATGATATGTTGTTTCATGATCTCGAAAGCGCTTTCCTACTCTTTGTTCCAACTCCATTTCTGTTTGTTGCTTGTTTGTTTGTTGTGGTACATCACCTCAACGGTTCTCGCAACTCGCATTTTCCTTACTCTTTAAAGACGCGGTCCTCTCAACACGCGTTGTGTACTCTTCTCACGTACACATTTTTCTAAGATTCTGTTATGCGGTCCTCTCAAAACGCATTTACATTATACGAAACAAACCAATCTTCGCGATCCTCTCAACGCGCTTTGTGGGCTATTCTCATTTTGTTGTGCGGTCCTCTCAACGCGCATTTACGTAGTTCATCACAGATCAATCTTTTCTTGCGGTCCTCTCGACACGCATTTAAATTCTTCTACTTCTTAATTGGCACTAACGTTCCTAGCGGAACTTCGCCGTCTCAAGGTAGTATTACTTGAGTCATTTTTACTTGTACTTTTTACTGTTACTAGTTGAGATTTCTGTGCCAAATAACACGCCTTGAATGCATTCTGAGTGACAAGCTCTAGAATACGCGTGTCCACTGTGCAAGACGGAGGAACTTTCTTTGATGAAAAATTCCTTCGGGGGTCTTCGTAGCCACTTGGTTACGCGTTTGCTTACCAAGCGATCGATCGTGAGTTCAAACTCAGGGCCCTCAATTGACCATCTTTGTGTTATTATAGAATAACTACGTCCACGCAACAATCATCAGCGATGGAGAACGATCCATGGTCGAAATAAGATCGATTCATCCATACAACTGCTCTGCTCTGCAAGACACATCGGGCTGCTGTTCTATAAATAACCCAACAATGATCAATATCAACTGTCTCTGCTGTCCGATCTGCTGAACAATAGAAGAACAGAAAGAATACCCTAACGCCTAAATGGCTACTACCGTGTAATTTACCATAATGTAATGGAACAGAAAACTTAACGCCTAAATGGCTACTACTAATTACTGTGTAATTTACAATTTATAGAAAAATAAACATATGTACATGTACACGATTAAAACCCGGCTCTGTTACAGCTAAAATGCTAATGAGCCTAATAAATAAATAAATGGGATAAAAAAAAATTCCTTCGACCAGAACGGGGACCGAACCCAAACCCCCGGCATGTTAGGTGTGACGCTAACCACTCGGCCACGGAAGCACAATTTAAATTTTTTAAGACAAATTAATTTTAACGGTCCTTTCAACGCGATACTATTTCGCTTTTTTTGTTTTCAAAAGGCACATCACTTCGGCTCATCTATTCCATTCGAATTTAGGCGGTCCTCTCAACTCGCCATATTTAATTTTTCAATAATGCGGTCCTCTCAACGTGTCATTTTTCTGGTTGGAATTCTGGAATTCCGTCGTGTAAAAATGTGAAGATCACGCAATCGGGGATTTTCTTTCTTCTAGTACATCCAATATATTTATGTGGTTAAGTTAAATGCTACAAATAATTTGCAGCAAAACCTGTCACGGTCGCCAACATCAACATCTGCAACATCTAACTCTATTGGGAAATTGGGAAACACATCGGCATATGCAGTATATAATTCAGGATGACGTACAGTAACTGTGTCGTGTTCCTCTGACTTTCAACTTCGTCGCATTTCTTGAACAGCTGCCAAATACCCATGCGTGTTGATTCGAATAGAGTTTCAATGTTTCATGTATCGAGATCCTGTTTATTGTCCCTTTCCGTTCTTCGTTCATATCAATTGTAAGAGATGATCAGATTATTTCCGTAGTTGTAAAATACCATTTCTCAATAATATTCGTTTTTTAGCGATCTAGTTTGCATTGACTTTTTTGCAGTAGATTTTAATTGGTCGGTGTTAAATCAGACCGGACATGTGACATTTTTATGATTTCGAGAAAAACGAGCTTGAAGTTTGGTGCTATACCTTACCCTTGTCTTCGTTGAGCATTCAAAACAATTTTGGTACGTTATTCCTGCTGCACGCGTGATCCAAATCTGATCAATATGGTATGTAGCTTACGAAATACTTAACCTAATGCAATAAATAACTCGAAATTTCCAATTTTGCGATCGATCAATCGTTCAATCGATCTCCGAAAGGAGAAAATTCTCGAATCTTTCCCAAGTTTTTTTTTCACGCGCTAAAGAGTTTAAAATTCCCGTCTGGTGTTATTTTCGTTGAAAGAAATCGAAAAAAAAAAAGGGTGAATCCCGTACCCCGAAGTTGCCCCTGTCTACTGCCCAATTTGATCAATCCGTCCCCAACACCGCTTTTTCCGTTCTGAATTTGTTTGTGAGGTTTTAGTGGTATTTTTGTTAAAATTTCACATAAATGAAGTTTAATTACGCTTTCTATAGTTAGCTCCCATAGCTCCAACAAAATGGGTTGAACGATTGATGATCAGCCACCCGAAATTAACAATGGATTTGTTCTTCGAACAGTTGGTCGTTAATGAATAAATATCCGTTGCAAATGTTTTGTCCAATACTGTATCTACTAATTCAACCCTCTAATCTTAACACATCTTCTCTCAGAGCCAATTCGTTCTTCATTTATACAGCAATGGGTACGATAGAAATATATTCCTTAACATTCAGAGCTGTTTTAAAGCAAATTGAAAAAAATGTTGATATTAATATGAATAAATCACACACTGATCCCTTCGAACCGTGCGGCTGGATTTCAAAACAATACGGGATGGGACAGCAAAAAATAAATATACATTTCGTTACTGCTTCGAGCGTTTTCGATTGACAACTAGTGTACTAGCGATCCGAACTGCTTATCGAAAATGTTCTCTAGTATTCGCATTGTATAGCACAACTTTCTAAACCATTGTATCATACCAGGTAGAGAGAAAAAATTCACGTCAATTTCCGCTGCGTTTATTGCTTGTAGAACGAGTGGCAACGTTTTCGGATTCCAAAAGCCAAAAAATTAGTGTACACCGAATGTATTCCACTGGGCTTGCTGTTAGCTTTGTAGGTTTATGTAATAGAATATAGCATCCCATAGTTCCAACAAAACGAGAGGACCACATCTCTCGTTCCATTGGTTGAGTCCATGAGGTGATTGCGCAAAATGCTTGGAATAGATAACTTGCCACCGCGTTGTAACATACCCTACTCGAAACTGTCTCGAAACACGTAGAATGCTAGATCAATTCCACGATAAGTCGATTTCACAACCTGAAACAAGAAAAGTTGTCAACGGTAATCGAGAAGAAGTATGCCCAGAACAAATGGTCAAATGTTTTTCGAAACAAATTTCTCGTCAAAACTACACTTTTTACGAAAATCTACGAAACACTATATCGGTTTGGCATGGAATTGCTGTTCTTATATGTAGTATGTATTTCACCTTATTCTATCATTAGTAGAAGGGATCCGATTTCTCGCGGAGGAAAAGGAAAAGGAGTATCTACGAATATAACGACAATCACACACACACACAGATCGATAACTTCTAGGATGATCTTTCTGAAGACTTTTGAACTACGGTTTGAGACTAACCTTAGGGATAACCGAGTGGAGCCACCAGTCCAATTTATCTTCGTTCCTTTTGCGTTGCCAGTTAGTGATGGTATTTTTACGGACTAAAGGATAAAATTCATTGAGGGTGATTTGACGCTGATAAATGTCGCCTTCAATCACACCCACCTCGTCTAATGAGTTAGCCCTCTCATTACCCGGAATTGAGCAATGTGGAGGGACCCAGACAAAGATAATGACATAACAGCGTCTAGCACTCAAAATTTCTCGTATTCTCTCAAGGAAGTACGGCGAGTGCTTTTACGGTCTCATTGAACGGATAGCTTCGACCGAGCTAAGACTATCCGTTACAATGTAATAGTGCTCGAAAGGTCGTGAGGCGACGCTATCCAACGCCTAGTGTCTTGCTGCCAATTCAGCAATTTACACTGTGCAATGAAACTGAAGGCTATGGGAGCTAAAAAAATCGTTGAACACTCCAAATCCTGTGGACTCCTTCATAGAGGAAGACCCATCGGAAAAGTGCAAATTATCACAATTGATACCCCCACACTTTGCATCGAAGATAGTTGGAACGAACTCCGATTGATGATAATCTGAAAATCCATGGATATCCTGCCTCATGGACAGATCGAAATGTGACATAGGAATTGCTGTAGTCAGGAAGACAAACACGGTTGGGAATATACGAAGAAAGAACAACCTGCATGAAGATGATTTCATGATATGAACTCATGAATCCAGATTGAAAATTTAGCTCGGTCAGCTGCTCAAAATTTCCGATCACCAATGGGTTCATAACCTTACGTCGTATGAGCAACCGAAGAGATAATAAATTGAAGCGATCTTTTAGTGGGAGTACGCCTGCCAAAACCTCGGGCTCATGGTATGCATTGAGGCGTACATCTCAACGCGATACTGAGACAAAGATATTTCACTGAATTCACTCGAGTTTAATGAGGTGTGTTTAGGCAGCTGATTGAAAACAGAAACTGCCATACTCCATCACTGAGAGAATAGTTATTCGATACAACATCATAAGATCTTCGGGATGGGCTTCCCATCTGGTGCCGGTAATTGTACGGAGAAAGTTTATTCTTTCTTGGCATTTTTTACTCAGTTACCCAAGTACATTTAGAGTCGAACCAGACCTCAAGATACTTGAATGACATAGCATGAGTGATCGGTTTATCTAAAAGTCGAAGCTTAGGTTTTGCTGGTTTATGCTTCCTAGAAAAATACCACCATCTCTGCTTTCTCCGAAGAGAACCCGATCTCTAGCCCAATGGTTCAGCTTGAAAAATTGTTCAAAGTACCTTGTAAAGGTTCTTACAGGTCGGATTCATTTGATCCTACGACAGACACCACTCCATCATGTGCAAATTGTCTTAAGCTGCAATTTAGTGTAAGGCAATTGTCACTGTCGCATTACATTTTATAACATGTTTTTCAATAGAGGTGGTAGACCCCGAGAGTGTAATTTGTCTGACAGAACCTCTATTGAAATTGAATCAAACGCCCCCTTTATGTCCAAGAATACTGAAGTCATGTGTTTTTTTTCGGCGTAAGCCATTTGAATTTCTGAAGAAAGCAACGTAAGACAATCATTCGTCCCCTTGCCCTTGCGGAACCCATATTGTGTATCTGAGAGTAAGCCATTCGTTTCAACCCATCGATCATGGGAAAACAAGATAATTTTCTCCAACAATTTCCGTATACAAGACAGCATTGCTATTGGGTGGTACGAATTAAAGTCGACCCCGGAAAGGGTTTTTGAATAGCTTTAACTAGCACTTCATCCAATCATCCGGAACAATATTATGCTCCAGAAACTGATTAAATAAATTCTACAAGCGATGTTTCGCCTCATCCGAGAGGTTTTTCAGCAAGTTGAACTTAATTTTGTCTGATACTGGAGTCGAATTGTTACATGAAAGGAGAGCAAGTGGGAATTCTACCATCGAAAACACGTAATCAAGATCGCACCTATCTTGTGGTATATCTCGAAAGTTCTTTGCACGTGAACGAAATCGGGACAAAACTTTCGTGCAAAATTAAAAATCCATTGATGTGAATATTCCTCTTTTTCATTCGTTGAAGAGCGATTTCTCATCGAACCACATTTCATATTTTTTTCATTGACATTTCTCGTGACAAACCTCCCACGAAATTTCAAAAAATTTCCAAGTTTTTAAATTGATTTTCAAGGCCTAAATATGTCAATGGTTCCACGTTTCCGAAAAGTTAAAGCATTCGATTTTCTACATAAAGTTTGAAACACTGACTATCCCACCATGAATTGGGAGGCTTTCGACAAATAGTGGAACCTGGGATGGGTTTGAGCGCGAACTGCACTGTCATAGATCAAACGAGAATGGAAGTTATACTCCTCCAATGGAGGTAAACCATCTGCATATTCTTTCCAGTCAATCTGTTTGTGTTTTTTGATTCAGAAGAATTCAACCCATTGGTGATATAAATTTAGATTGGTAAGTGAGCACTACAGTTGGGATCCTAACGATAGTGAATTCGAGCAAAGCTAAAGGTCAAGAGCACTTGGGTTAGTAAGAGATTTCGGTACACGTGTTGTTTCCCCAGTGTTCAAAAAACACTCAGCTTTCAAGAAAAACTATAAAACTAAAAAAAAGAAATACATTTAATAATTATTTAGAAAAATTTATGTTTGGACAAAAGGGGAAAAGTAAAATGTAAATAGATACCCTAATGAAAATAATAAAAAAAAAACACGGGTCTAATATTTTGCGACAGGGAACGAAACTACTATTTTTTGTGGAAATCCGAGAACCACTATATCGGTTTGTTATGGAATGGCTGTGTACAGAATAACAAGCATCGTCAGAGACACTGTACAGTGCGTGACTACACTTGCTGCGCTTCATTCTTTTTTTTTCTCCTCACGATTTAACTCAAGAACGGAGCAACGGATTTGAACAGTCAGTATCAGGATTGAAGTGTCTCAGTCTGCGTCAGGTGTATATGTCAAGAAAGAAATTATATACAGCCAATATAGATCGCGCACAGAAAAATAATTTTTCGGGAACGTGGATGTTCGAAATTATTTAAATCAGAAAATCAATTGTGGGCGGGACGAAGTTTGCCGGGTCAGCTAGTATTTAAATAAAAATAGCAATGAATTATTTTCCAAGTAATATGATTTTCATCGCAGAATCGCATCGTTTTTTTCTCACAATTCAGAGTTCTACACATCTAAAAACTCTATGTAATATGCAGCATTTTAAGAAACAAAAACAAAGAAAACACCGAATGTTCCATTACCGGACTTTATTCATTTATGTGGAGCAATTCCCTTATTATTATTCAAAATTATGGATAGATCCACTTTTAATGTGTTTTACTTCCTTCCTTGTTTGTATTAAAGAGGCTTCAAACTTTGCAGTTCATTCGCCTCTAGTGTTTTACTTTTTCTTCTCCTTTGTTTTAAAGATGCTTTAAAATTTCCAGTTCATTCGCCTCTAAGTATGTTTTACTTTTTCATTTCTTTGTATTTAAGAGGCTTTAAACTTTGCAGTTAATTCGACTCTATGTTTTACTTCTTCTTCTTTGTTTTTAAGAGACTTTAAACTTTGTAGTTCATTCGCCTCTATTGTTTTACTTCTTCTTCTTGTTCTTTGTTTTTAAGAGGCTTTAAACTTTGCAGTTCATTCGCCTCTATTGTTTTACTTCTTCTTCTTGTTCTTTGTTTTTAAGAGGCTTTAAACTTTGCAGTTAATTCGCCTCTATTGTTTTACTTATCTTATCTTCTTTGTTTTTAAGAGGCTTTAAACTTTGCAGTTCATTCGCCTCTATTGTTTTACTTCACGTTTCTTTGTTTTTAAGAGGCTTTAAACTTTGCAGTTCATTCGCCTCCGTTGTTTTACTTGAATGGGATGTTATGGAAATGGGTGGTATCTTATGTTTTACTATCGACGGAAAATGTGGCCATCACCATGTCACTCCTTCGAAAAGTAGAAATCGCCGTAAGATATGCAAGCCACGTTACATCATCGCCGCAACATTTTCGCGTGATGCTTCACCATAATAATGTTGTTTTGTATTTGTATTTGCAGACATTTTCCAAACCCCGGACAATACGATGACGCTGGCCATCATCCTATTCTATGTATTCATCACGCTGTTTATGTTGATGTCGTACAACCCAAAGCCGCGCAAGATACTGGAATCGATGAAAGCTTTCTCGCTGCAGCTTATTTTCGCCAGCCGCAATTATGTCGCATCGTTGGTGCGCTCTGTAGCGAGCAGAAAAACGTCAGGAAGTAACGACCAAATAAAATCCATTTGGGATATCCCAGGGCCGAAACGATGGCCATTGATTGGAACCCAATGGATGTACACATTTGGACGATACAAACTGAACAAAGTGCACGATACATTTGTGGATCTGCACAAACGCTACGGTAATATTGTGCTGGAAGTTAGCTCGGTTCCGATAGTAAATCTTTTCGACCGTGTGGACATAGAGAAGGTCTTGAAGTATCCAAGCAAGTATCCGTATCGGCCTCCTACAGAAATAATAGAGTTCTACAGAAAAAGTCGACCGGATCGCTTCGCAAGCACCGGTATAGTAAACACGTAATACCAACGAAACCATTTTGTGTCCGTTCGCTAATAGCATCTACATTTTTACAGGCAAGGCGTTCAATGGCACGAGCTTCGTGTTAAGCTTACATCCGGGATAACCTCGCGCAAAGTGCTCCAATCATTTATTCCATCGTTGAACGAAATTTGTCAGGATTTCATCGAATTGATCCGTCGAAAACGGGATGAAAATAATTGTGTCAAGGACTTTCAGGACATCGCGAATACCGTTGGACTTGAAAGTATATTTTATAATCTTCCGCTATTTAGTTTTGATTAACGTAGATGTTTCTCCTCATTTTCAGTTATTTGCTGTCTTGTTTTGGGCCGCCGAATGGGCTATATGACCGCAGACAAGCAAAAAAATGAGAAATTCATAAAATTGGCCGATGCTGTTAAATCAACATTTGTCCACATCAGCAGAAGTAACTACGGCATGAAGTTGTGGAGATATTTCCCTACAAAATTGTATCGAGATTATGTTCAGTGCGAAGAAACCGTTTACGAGTAACACAAAATCTGTAAAATTATCACGATGTGATCATAATCAAGCTGTAATTTTTTTTTCCTCGTTGCAGCACAATCGCAGATATCGTTCATGAAGCACTGAAGGAGGAGCGAACCGATCATTCAGAGAATGATATGCGTAGCATTTTCCTAAATATTCTTCAGACCGAAGGACTCGACACAAAGGATAAGATTGTTGGTATCATCGATTTGATTCATGCCTCTATTGAGACGGTGAGTATTATCAATGTTACAATTTCACATCGCAAAACTATACCACTATGATTAGGCTCAAAAATGATTTTTAACCATCGATCGATACATTCTCTTCTGAAACTTCTCAACTATTCGCTTAAAACAATCTTTCGAAAAAAATCGAACTAAAACTAAGAAACCTAAATATTATATTTTGCGGACCCGGTACTTCTTCATTGAGAACTTATTGAAGACAAGCTTCAATTCAAGATAACAATTCAGTCTGAAGCACATCTAGGTTGTACTATTCTGGAAAACATTGATGTGCTATAAGTCCTGAATTACCCTGATATCGTTCGATTTAAAAAGAATCTCTTAAAAACGGTTCAGAAAGAAACTGGAAGTCCCAATTTAAACTTCACCGGCGTTTTGCTTCGACAATGAAATCAATATACTATCGAACAATTGTTACAAAATCGCAATGAACGAATTCAAAAGATGATCTAACGGCTACTTACTTTGTTTCCCACAGTTTTCGAACACCCTTTCTTTCCTACTACACAATCTGAGTCAACATCCGCACAAACAGAGCCGAATAGCGCAAGAATTTGGCACTGATTCTGAACTGATCACAAGCAACGACATGGCCAATGCGGTATTTACCAAAGCCTGTATTAAGGAGTCGTACCGCATTTCACCGGCCACCCCATGTCTCGCGAGAATTTTGGAGGAGGATTTCATCCTATCAGGCTACCATCTGAAAGCAGGGGTAACAAAAATAGAATCCGATTGAAAGTATAGGCTGATGATCTCGTTTTGGTTTACAGACGGTAATTCTCTGCCACACCCGAACATCATGCCAAAGCGAGGATAATTTCAAACAAGCCGATCAATACCTACCGGAAAGATGGCTTGAGCAAGTAGACGAAAACCAGAATGTGTACAAATTGGAGGAGCCTGGAGCTTCGTTAGTGCTACCATTCGGCACCGGTAGACGAATGTGTCCCGGCCATCGTATCATCGACATCGAACTGACCCTTGTTGCCGCAAAAGTAAGTACGAGATATAATCTATTTTTCGATCGTAGCTTGTTAAAATTTCCTGTTCCACAGATTTTTCAACATTTTGAAGTGGACTACCTCAGTGAACTGGACACGCAATTCCAATTTTTGCTAGCGCCGAAAACACCTATTGAGATTATGTTTAAAGACCGCAAATGAGAGCCCGAAGTATATGCCACACATACCTTTCATTATTTGTTAACTATTGTGATTAAGCGTCTTAATGTTAGTTTCGTGTAAAAAAACCCATTAGAACTCAGTTTATGATGAAGCGTCAGAATCATATTGATTATTCCTATTAATTCAGATTGTTGATCTGTGTACAATTGCCACTTATTATATACAAATATTTGTGTGACCTATTAGATTTACGAACAATTTTTTGTACTGAAATAATTTATTGCATTTGTACAAACTATGATTACGGACAAGATGAAAAAATCCAAATATATATTGACTTATTTTTTTCTAAAAAACCAAACATCAATTATTGCTTTTCTTTTTCAAGGCATTTTCACCGTTACACTGCTTGTTATACGATGAAAGTAATAGATTGTCCAACAAATCTAGCGAACTAAATCAAGATGCTGCTTTGGGTTTAAATTCGATACAATTAGAAACTGGTATCAATAAATTAATTCCTTTTCTCGATTAGTTCGGCACAACTTGGATATAGAGTAGACAGAATGGAAATCCCACTATCGTTCAACTAGAATAACCATACTGTTTCATCTTTTCGTTGCTGTAGCATTCCTAGCCCCTGTCCTTCAGCTTTCGCTTGACAAATGTCCAAATTTCTTGATTAATCGATTGGAGGCATTGGGCGTATCAGATAATTTTAGCCACTTATAGTACCCAACACCTTCCTGATCCTTGGTACGATGAATATTTTGCGCTGTCCAGCGTACACTGGATTATTTATTTAAGCGATTTTCTTGAAATTACGCGATTTACTCCAAATTTCAGCGACTTTCTTGAAATTACACTATTTGGCATTGCCTATCGTAAACTCGTTGGGAAGAGAAATCCTGCGAGTACAGATGATGGGGCAATATTTTTTAGGCGACTTTCTCGAAATTACACAATTTACTTGAAGTAACGCGATTTTTTTTGTTCGCGCACGCATCAATCGCGTAAAAAATAATTCAGTGTTTTGGGTTGCCGAGAAAGTTCATACCGATGTTTGGAAAAAAATCAATAAGTTACACTGGGACGAGTTGAAACGGTTTTTTCGATGTTCACTTGAAAGTTATCTTGACAAATCCCAAAATCATCAAATTCAAATGCAGCATATACAAGGTATGATAGATGACTTTCGATAAGAAATAGAGATTTATACTTAATGTTCCGAAAAAATATCAGTTTACAAAATTTCAAAAATATAGGGTTGGGGAAAAAGAAATATCGTATTTCTGATCGAAATTTGACGCTTTATTTAACATACTTAAAATTATCCAATTTAAGTCAAATATGCGCCGTTTTGTTCGCAAACTTGTTGCCATTTAGAAGGCAACTTCATTATCAACCCCTCCGTTTCAGCAGTGCATCGCAGGCGTTGATTCGGTCTAAAAGATTTTTTTTGCGTCAACTCGTGTGGCACCCATACATCCAGCTTTTTTTGGAATCCAATCTTCTGCAAATGGTTCCAAACGGTTTTATGGTCTATACCCAGTTCCTGGCCAATCGAGCGAGTGCTCACATGCCGGTCTACTTGGATGATTTCAACGATTTTATCGGTTTCCACGACAATTGGCCTACCAGTACGGGGTGTATCTTCGACAGCCACTACATCAGAACGAAATCGATCAAACCAATGCTGTGCTGTGCGAATCGTTACAGTATCGGGTCCATAAACTACACGAATTTTTTCGGCCGCCTTCGTTGGAGTTTTACCTCGCAGGTAGTAAAAATGTAAAATATGGCGAATTTCTTGCTTGGTGGACTCCATCATTGGCGCGCTATAACTTGAGACTGAAAAGACAATCACAACACTGTCAAAACGATACTTGTAGCACAGATTGTCGTCTTCTTCTTCTTTCTTTGTTTTTAAGAGGCTTTAAACTTTGCAGTTCATTCGCCTCTAAAACTGTCGTCTTTAAATAGTCGTATAGTATGACCCGATAAGTACAACACAAGATATGTTTAAGTGTTGCCATATATTGACAATATACGACATTTCCATTCTCCAACCAAATATCAAATAATGGCTTCATATGTTTCATATTTTTTCGTAAAGAGGGAGAAGTTGAAACGCGGAACTATCATGAATTTAATGTGCGGTTTTGCTTCACTAACTATCTACGACTGATTTACGACTATTGAAAAAAGGGGATAAACACAAGGGGGAGTAGCCGTGGCAGTTAGACGAACATAACCTGGCGGTTACTGCCTGATTTTCATTTTCATTGAAGCCATCGGAGACGAAATGAAATGATGATGGTCCCACCTCATTCCCCTGCAAAGGTTTGAGCGAGACGAGTTATCTTATTGATAATAATTATATTACGGTATTTATATTTTTTCATCAACTAACCAGTGAGCAAATTAAATTTAACAAGAAAACCGACTGGTTATCTCACAGACATAGATTACTAAACGAAGAAACAATTTAAGTCATTATCTAAACGTATTTATTCCATGGCATGTCGAGAGAATTTCCAACCCGGGAAGACCCTAGACCGATCGAGAATTGAACTCAAAGCCTATGTCAGTATTAGCCAAGAATATACAAGGGAATTCCCGCTTTATCAGATCCCCGGTCACAGTACTATCGATTCCGAGTTCGAGCTTGTAAATTCTTGTAAAAGCCTAATTTTAGCCGGTACTTCAGGCCCATTACATATCCCAAGGCATGTCAAGAAAGTTTCCAACCCGAAAAAATACTTGACCGCTCAGGAATTGAACCCAATACCTATGTCAGCATTAGCTCTGAATTTACAAAGGAATTCCCGCTTTACTAGATACCCGACAACGACCTACTAATGCGATCATTTTCGAAACCAGACAGCTGAGCAAACCTAAGCCTAATTCCACCCGATACTTCAGGCCCTACATTCAACCTAGGGTGTAACGTGTCAACCCGAATCTGCAATGAGATCTGCCACAACACATAAAAATCTTGTTATACTTATCTGTTGAGAAGATGAATTTACAAGTATTCCGATCGAGCTATCCCTAGCTTCACTCCGGTTTCCACATTAAACCCCTTGGAATGCTTTTATTTTATTCGCGGAAAACTGCTTTTGCTTATGTTCGATCTCAAGTCTTTCTACGTTTATCAACGCGCGCGGGCTCAAACTATTACAGACTTCACAATTATTTTATTTTTAATTATAAAAATATTAATTTAATTGAAAAACTAAAAGGAAATAAAAACAAAACCAATCAATACCATCATCATCATAGTCTTAAGATAAATAAATAAATAAAATAAAATGAATAAAATAAAAAATTAAATAAACAAAAACACACACAGACAATAGTTTACTCGTTATATGAAATCATGATGATGGTCCCCTTACAAAAGTTTGAGCAGAACGGGTTCTTGTTTCCGATAATTATAGTTATAACGAAATTTATTTTAATATAAATTTAACCAGTTAGCATATTGAGTATTAAAACAAAAAAACGGACTGGTTATATCACATGCATAGATTCGTAATCGAGAGAACAACTTAAATCATCATCTGTACGTATTTATTACATGGCGTGTCGAGAGAATTCCCAACCCGGGAAGACCCTAGACCGATCGGGAATTGAACCCAATACCTATGTGTCAAAGCCAACGCCACGCTTGGACCAGTCATCAACATCGCTGCCTTCTGTCCCAAACAAGCCAGCAAACGAAATAGTACGGTTGCTCTATTCCGGAGCGACTTATCCAAGCTGACGAAGCGGCGGGCGAATTTCATTATTGCCAGTGATTTAAATGCTCGGCACCGTACAACTGGGTCTTCTCCCAACGGATTGTCGACAACAACATCAACTTCGATCGGCCTTTAGTTTGCGTTTGTCATCGCTCGTGACAGTTCGGTCCCGGTCCAACAACATCAAGGTAGTACCTCTCTCCAATTTGATACGTCTCAAAAATACTTACCGGCGCCAATACCAGGGTACTGGTAACCGTGATAAATATTAATGTTTAATAATCTCACTAGAGTAATCCGAGAAAGGATTTTGGATTTGCGGAATAGGGAATTTCAAAAGAAACTCCGATATAGTAATGCATCGAAATCCGGACGCTTAAGCGCTTAGGAATATAACTTCAACTACTAAGAAATATTGACATATCATAGCACTAAAACTAGCGTTCCTATGGAATTAAAAGACCTTCATCTATGTTATGAATCACAGAACTCCACAACATCATGTTATATTTGTCAATTATTGTAGAACTTATTAACGGGTGCGTCATAAGTAGTGAGGCTGTCAAAAGGCTGTCAAAAAAGTCCTGCGGTATTTCCGCGAGGTATCGTTGTAATCGCGTAGTTCTAGTTGTATTCATTGTATCGAGTCCTACTATAGCTTGTTGGAAAGGTATTTTTGCGCGCTATAATATAGTCCTTGACAGTGTTTTGTTTGGTTATGTCGTTCGTGAGTTATAGTGTCGCAAATATGGAGCAAAATAAAGAGAAAATCCGACATATTTTACAGTACTACTATGACAAAGGCAAAAATGCATCTCAAGCTGCCAATAAAATTTGTGCAGTTTATGGACCCGATACAGTTTCCATTTCCACCGCACAACGATGGTTTCAACGTTTTCGTTCTGGTGTAGAGGTCGCCGAAGATGCGCCACGCTCCGGAAGGCCTGTCGTCGAAAATTGCGACAAAATCGCTGAATTAGCCGAGAAAGACTGGCATAGTAGCAGCCGTAGCATCGGCCAAGAGCTGGGGATAAGCCATCAAACCGTTATTAACCATTTGAAGAAGCTTGGATTCACAAAGAAGCTCGATGTATGGGTGCCACACACGTTGACGCAAAAAAACATCTTTGACCGTATCGACGCATGTCGCTGCTGAATCGCAACAAAATCGACCCGTTTCTGAAGCGGATGGTGACTGGCGATGAAAAGTGGGTCACTTACGACAACGTGAAGCGCAAACGGTCGTGGTCGAAGCCCGCTGAAGCAGCTCAGATGGTGGCCAAGCCCTCATTAACGGCCAGGAAGGTTCTGCTGTGTGTTTGGTGGGATTGTCAAGGAATAAAGGGTGTGTCACATCAAATTGCATCACGGAAAAAACGCTGTAGAAATTTAATTTTTAGGAATTATATCTTCAGCTTTCGCTTATAATCAGATAAGAGTGTATATATCACGTTGGCCATGCTTCACTGTCAATTTTTCGTAAATTTGGAAACATGTCGTCGAACGAAAAAGTGCGTCGTGAAATAATCCTGTGCACTGATTTCGAGTATCCGGAGTTGTCACATCGGGACATCGGTAAGATGCTGGGAATCGTCCAATCCACGGTCAGCAGAGTACTAAAACGATACTTCGAGAAGCTAACCATCGACCGGAAGGTGAAGAACGGCAAAAATGGATGCTCCGTCAGTGAAAAAGATCACAAGCGCGTAGTTAAGCAGTTTGGACGTGATCCGAGAAGTTCGGTCCGGGATGTCGCCAATAAGCTGAATTTGTCAAGTTCATTCGTCCAGCGGACCAAGCAGCGGGAGAGCCTGCGTACATACAAGGTTCAGAAGGCTCCTAACCGCGACGAAAGGCAAAACATGGTGGGGAAGACGCGAGCCCGGAAGCTGTACACCGAAATGCTAACGAAGCCGCATTGCCTGGTAATGGACGACGAAACCTACGTCAAAGCGGACTTTCGTCAGCTGCCGGACCTGTTGTTCTTCTCCGCAGAGGACAAATTCAGCGTTCCGGAGGAGATTCGCAAGCAGAAACTATCCAAGTTTGCCAAAAAGTACATGGTGTGGCAAGCGATCTGCTCTCGCGGAAAGCGGAGCGCCCCCTTCGTGATGACCGGCACGGTAAACGGGCAGGTTTACCTTAAGGAGTGCTTACAGAAGCGCTTACTACCACACGTAGTAAGGTCTCCACTACAGCACACCATAGTGCCTCCGCATTCGATAGTGCCGTCTTTGGCGCAGTCAACTTCAACACAACAACCCTCGATGCACCCGCCTCTGGTGCAGCCATCACTTTCGAAACAGCCAACACTACAGCAAACATCGTCGATGCCGACTTCAGTGCAACCACCTTCAACATACCAATCTTTGGTTCCGTCATATTCCATGTTACCTTCATCGGTACAATCTTCAGGAATCCCGTGCTTGACGCATCAGCCTCCGGTGCAGCCGTCTTTAGTACAGCCAGCAACAGTTCAATCTTCTTCAATACAACCGGCAACACAGTCATCATTGATACACCTACCTATGATGCAGCAAGTTCCAGCGGAGCCTGTACCGATCCTGCCTTCAGGACAGCCTACTTTCATGCATCAGATTCCGGTGCATCAGCATCATTTCCAGCCGCGTCAGGGGAATCCTCCAATCCATCAACAGCCGCCACCGTTTGTACAGCAGTCAGCGGTAAGTCAGATTCACATTGCTAGCTTGATGGAGCAATTGGATCTCTGCAAGCGACAAATCGAAGAATTACGTCTTGCAAGATCGGAACGTGAGGAACCAGGTAAGAGTCAAGCCTTTCACGATGGTAACAATAAATACTATATCTTTCCGAGTTTGCCTTCCTTACCGACCCAATACCCTCAGCAGCAGCTGAATGAACAAATGCATTCATTCAATAATAGCGAGGAGCAGCTGCGTCGTCTTCACGCGCGCTCTCGTAACGATAATTGTAACCCTAATAATCAATATCCAAATTCAAATCGACAAGACCACTTCCCCTCGGCACCCGACCAGTTTCGTCCAACTTGTTATCCAAGTCAACAGCAACTAGCGGCACGGCAGTCCCTGGCACGTCATCTACCAACTTTCTCCGGCAACCCTGCTGATTGGCCCATATTCATTTCCAACTATGAATATACTACTCGAGCATGCGGCTACAACGATGGAGAGAACATGGTTCGACTTCAACGAAGCTTGAAGGGGCAAGCATTGGAAAGTGTTCGGAATCGTCTCGTATTACCATCCGCGGTGCCGAATGTCATCGAAGCTCTCCGATTGCGGTATGGTCGTCCGGAACTTCTCATCAACGCTATTCTGCATAAAGTTCGTTCGATTCCCTCTCCTCGATCTGACAGGTTGCAAGGTTTGATTGAGTACGGATTGGCGGTGCAGGAACTGTGTGACCACATCGAAGCTGCGGATCAGCGCGATCATCTGGCGAATCCAACGTTGCTCCAAGAGCTTGTCAACAAATTACCATCGGATCAGAAGATGATGTGGGCAGCCTACAAACGAGGACTTAGTGTCGTAAATTTAAAGACGTTTGCGGAATACATGACAGGTGTGGTGCAAGATGCAACGAGTGTGGTGAACTACGAGCCAGAGCACAAGAAAAGCGGTAGTAGATCCAGAGAATATGTGAACTCCCACGCGACAGATGTCGCACTACCATCCACGTTGACAAAAACAACGAAGCCTGGTGACTGTATCAACTGTAACAAATCTGGACATAAGATGCGAGAGTGTGATGCTTTCAAATCGCTCAGTGTAAACGAACAATGGAAGCGGATTCGATCATTGGGTGTTTGCCATATCTGTCTCTTTGCGCATGGAAAGCGATCTTGCCGTAGCGACAGCCGTTGCAACGTGAGTGGTTGCCAGTACCGTCACCACTCGCTACTACATGGAAGGACGCCAGTGCAGTTGATTCCTCGGATCGCTGAGAACCATACGCATCGCTTTGTCGATTCCGGTGTCCTCTTCAGAATCGTTCCCGTCACGCTCTACGGTACCACAGGATGGATAAACACATTCGCGTTTCTGGACGAAGGCTCGTCGCTGACGCTCATCGAAGGTGAATTAGTGACTCAATTAGGGATAAGTGGAAGTTCGCAACCGCTCTGCCTACGATGGACTGGGAACACATCTCGCATGGAGAAGAACTCTCAAGTGGTTACAGTTGTAATATCAGGAGTAGGTCAGATGCGTCAGTTCAAGCTAGCCAGCGCAAGAACGGTCGAAAATCTCAATTTACCAAGTCAGAGTTTCAACTATGGCAAAGCTGCTGAACGATACCCATATCTGAGGCAAATTCCAATACAGAGCTATCAAGGAGCAGTTCCGAAAATTCTCATCGGTCTCGATAATTTGCGTTTGTCATTGCCTCTGAAAATACGTGAGGGAGATGGGCCATCTGCAGTAAAAACACGATTGGGATGGTGCGTGTACGGACAACAAATAGAGCAACTAAAGGAAGGTTACAGCTTCCACGTCTGTAAGTGTGACAGCAGCAGTGAAATACAGGAAACTTTGAAGCAGTTTTTTGCTGTAGAAGAGACAGGAACTACGATTCACGTCGCTCTCAGCAAGGAAGAGGAACGAGCACAACACTTGCTAGAGCAGACAACGAAACGGGTGAATGACCATTTTGAAACAGGCCTACTGTGGAAAAAAGACGACATACATCTTCCAGATAGCTATCCCATGGCTGTGCGTAGGCTGCAATGCCTCGAGCGTAAACTTGACAAGGATCCTGCATTACACGAGAATTTCCATCGACAAATTCAAGAATACCAAGATAAAGGTTATGCTCACCGTGTGACGCCGGAAGAACTCCAGAAAGCGAATCCAGCGAGGACATGGTTTCTACCCTTGGGTGTTGTGACCAATCCCAACAAGCCCGGGAAAGTGAGGGTTGTTTGGGATGCTTCAGCAAAAGTTGGAGGCGTCTCGTTGAACAGTATGCTGCTAAAAGGTCCGGACCAGCTCACAGCATTGCCTGCAGTTCTCTATCGATTTCGGCAGTTCTGGGTGGCAGTCAATGCGGATTTACAGGAGATGTTCCATCAAATCTTCATACGAGCGGCAGACAAGTATGCACTCTGCTTTTTGTACCGGAAATATAAAACACAGCCATTGGAGGTGTTCGTCATGGATGTGGCGACTTTCGGAGCAACTTGTTCTCCTGCGTCGGCACAGTTCGTCAAAAACCTGAACGCAAAAGAACATGCAGAACAGTTCCCTCGGGCCGTGGATGGTATTCTTCGAAGTCACTACGTCGATGACTACCTGGATAGCTTCGGTAGTGTCGAGGAAGCGAAGCAGGTAGCGGAAGATGTGCGACGTGTGCACCGTGATGGAGGTTTCAATCTACGCAGCTGGAACTCAAACTGTAATGAAATTCCGCGACATCTGGGAGAAACTAAAGCTGTTGACAGCAAGAACTTATACATTGGAGTTGGAGAAGCAACGGAACGAGTCCTAGGAATGCTTTGGAAGCCAACTATGGATGAGCTCTGCTTCTCTACAAGAATGAGCGATGAGGTACGAGCTCTAATCGAAAGAGGTAACGTGCCAACCAAACGACAGATACTTCGCTGCGTGATGACGCTGTTTGATCCGCTCGGACTGCTTGCGCCGTTTCTCATACACGGCAAAGTCCTGATTCAGGATTTGTGGCGCGCCGGAACCGATTGGGATGAAGCTATTGGAGACGTCTCCTACGACCGTTGGAGAAAATGGGTGGAAATGATTGAGTTCGTGTCTACCATAAGAATCCCGAGATGCTACTTTCCTCGAGCAAACGAACAAACCTACAAACGGGGCCAACTGCACGTCTTCGTAGATGCGAGTCCTACGGCGTACTCCTGTGCCGTTTACCTTCGTGTCAAGGATGAAAATGGAGTTATACGCTGCTCCCTGGTATCTGGGAAAGCTAAGGTTGCCCCTCTTAAGCCTATGTCTATCCCAAGACTTGAGCTTCAAGCTTGTGTTCTTGGAACACGCATGCTATAATTTGTGCAGGAAAACCACACGATAAGTGTTGGAAGGCGGATTCTGTGGACCGATTCCACTACAGCCTGGCACTGGATACGATCGGATCCTCGTAATTTCAAGCCATTCGTAGCTCACCGTGTAGGAGAAATACTGGAGAACACGAATGCTACGGAATGGAGGTGGATACGGTCATGCTTCAACTCTGCTGATGAAGCAACCAAATGGGGATGTGGTCCATACTTTTCAGAAGAGAGCCAATGGTTCGACGGGCCGAAATTCTTACTGAAATCCGAGTGTGATTGGCCATGCTCTACACCACCTTCTGTAAACATCCCAGAAGAAATTCGACCATCTGTGCTGCATCACGCTACAGTCGAGCGTATTATAGAATTTGAGAGGTTTTCGTCTTGGGATCGATTGAATCGTGCCGTTGCCTACATTTTACGCTTTTCGCATAACGCCGTTAAGAAACATCCGAGAAGAAGTGGTCAACTGATGCAGAACGAACTTCGTGCAGCAGAAACTATCATCTTAAAACTCGTTCAATGGGAGTCGTATGCGGATGAGAGAAGTATTCTTGAACGAAATGAAGACAAGCCGATTAACGAAAGGAAGCCGTTGGACAAAAGCAGTGGGATTTACGAATTAGTTCCAATTATCGACGAGAATGGATTGTTACGCCAGTATGGGAGAATTGGGGCCGCGAGAAACATCAGTTATGACATGCGCCATCCAGTGATTTTGCCCAAAGATCACTGGGTAACTAGACTGATAGTTGAGAAGTACCACCGTAAATATCGACATGCTAACCCGGAAACTGTCGTGAATGAGATACGTCAAGTCTATAGTATATCCAAACTTCGTTCTCTTGTCAAGAATCTATCACAAGCTTGTATGATGTGTAAGCTACGCAAGGCTCGTCCGAATATTCCGCCTATGGCTCCATTACCACCAGCGCGTCTAGCCGTGCGCGTTCGCCCGTTCAGTTACGTGGGAGTGGACTACTTTGGGCCTCTGCTAGTGAAAGTCGGAAGAGCCAGCGTCAAAAGGTGGATCGCGTTGTTTACGTGCCTTACAGTACGTGCGGTACACTTGGAGGTAGCGTACAGTCTGTCAACATATTCATGTGTTTCGTGTGTGCGGCGCTTCGTAGGGCGACGTGGTTCGCCAGTGGAGTTCATCAGCGATAATGGGACCAACCTCCAAGGAGCTGAACGCTTGCTGGGGGAACAAATAAAGCAGGAACTGTCGGCAACGTTTACAAATTCATCGACAAGGTGGACCTTTATACCGCCCGGTGCCCCACACATGGGAGGCGCATGGGAACGGCTTGTGCAGTCCGTCAAGAGAGCCATGATGGATGCGTACGCTGAGGGGAAGTTGGATGATGAGGGTTTACAAACGTTGGTCGTGGAAGCGGAAAGCATTGTGAACTCAAGGCCTCTGACCTACCTGCCTCTGGATTCTGCTGAGTCAGAGGCGTTGACACCGAACCATTTTTTGATGGGAAGTTCGAGTGGCGCCAATCTACCGGATACAGCACCGGGTCCACAACAACTGCCTTTGCAAGATATGTGGAATCAAATACAGCAAAAATTGGATCGGTTCTGGTATCGCTGGATCGTGGAGTACCTGCCAGTGATACGAAGACAACCAAAGTGGTTTACCGAGGTCCGACCAATACAAGTAGGGGACTTGGTGCTGGTAGTCAACGGTAATGAGCGTAATTGCTGGATACGAGGACGGGTAGTTGAAACGTTTGTCGGGACCGATGGCCGAGTTCGGCAAGCCAAGGTACAAACTACAGGAAGCATTCTTAGACGACCAGTGGCAAAGCTAGCGTTGTTGGAGGTGAAGTGCAGTCTTGGTGGATCGCAAGATGCACCGGGGAGGATGTTGCCGCAGTAGCAATGGAGTTGGCAACACTGGCAAACAATTAACGTGTCAAGATAACATCGAAAGCTGCGGTGTAGCTACAAATGTCACGCAGTATAAAAAAAAACAATAGACCTCGAAAAAATAGTAGATTGGTCCAGTTGCGTATGAGATAAAAATCATCATTTAATTTAATTGCAAACGTTGAATTTATGAAATATCGGGATTGAATTTATAAAAGGTTACCGAATTGTAAGCTCAGAATTTATATATTATTTCTATTTTTGTGAACTAAACCTATTATATTTTCAGTTTTGAAGCACGCCAAATAAAAGCTGTCAAAACTCAGTAATTTCTTTTAATCGATCCCGACAATCTTCAAAAAATTAAAAAAGGTAGTAAGTAAGCAGCACGAGGGCCCGACCATCTTCTGGCCGGATCTCGCTTTGTGCCACTATTCAAAGGACGTGTTGGAGTGGTACGAAGCCAACGGGGTCACCTTCGTGCCAAAGGAAACGAACCCGCCCAACGCGCCGGAGCTTCGCCCAATAGAGAAATATTGGGCGATTATGAAGCAGGCCCTCCGGAAGAACCCAAAAGTTGTTAAATCGGAGGCGGACTTCAAGAGAAAATGGATTTCTGTTCAAAAAAAACTACAACCTGACGTTGTACAGAACCTTATGGACGGGGTAAAGAGGAAGGTGCGAGCATACGGGCTTGGGCTCGAAGTATGAATAAAAAGAAAATGCCAAAAGTTGTTTAATAGTTTTTATTTTACTGTCTAAAATTTTCAAAAGGATCGGTCTACTGGGCGAATTTCTACAGCGTTTTTTCCGTGATGCAATTTGATGTGACACACCCTTTAATCTATTATGAGCTGCTTCCCTATGGCCAAACGCTCAATTCGGACCTGTACTGCCAACAACTGGACCGCTTGAAGGTAGCACTCATGAAGAAGAGGCCATCTTTGATAAACAGAGGCCGCATTGTCTTCCATCAGGACAACGCCAGGCCACACACTTCTTTGGTGACGCGCCAGAAGCTCCGGGAGCTCGGATGGGAGGTTCTTTTGCATCCGCCGTATAGTCCGGACCTTGCACCAAGTGACTACCACCTGTTTTTGTCCATGGCGAACGAGCTAGGTAGTCAGAAGTTAGCCACAAAAGAGGCCTGTGAAAATTGGCTATCCGAGTTTTTTGCCAATAAGGAAACGAGCTTCTATAACAGGGGTATTATGAAGTTGGCATCTCGTTGGGAACAAGTCATCGAACAAAACGGCGCATATTTGCCTTAAAACAGATGATTGTAACTAATTTTATGAACAGATGAAAATTCAAAAAAAATACCGCAGCCTAATATTTCTCTGATAGAACATTTCGGATATCCCTGCATAATGTGCGCTCAGAACAATTCAATATAGATGCAGGTGTACCTCAAGGAAGTATCCTTGGGCCCTTTCTGTTTAACATTTATACTGCGGACTTCCCACCGATTCCCGGTGATTTGTCTCAATTTGCCGATTACACCGCTATTTTGTATAATAATCGCGTAATCGCTTCTGTGACTGGCAAATTGCAGGGTGGTCTGGGTGAGTATTACACCAGTTGGAAAATTGTTATCAATGCGGCAAAAACTCAGACTATCCTATTCCCGCATTCAAGATCGTCTAGACTTGTTCTGACGGATAACGTAAGAATTTGGTTCGGTGACTCAATTATTGAATGGTCCAAGGAAGTGGTTTACATAGAACTCACACTAAACAATCATTTTATCTTCATATCTCATGTAGGGAAAATCTTCACAAAAGACGGGTGGGTAATGTCGGGGACATAACCGGAGTGACGTAGGACTATACAAAGGGGACAATCAAAATGATGGCTGTGATAGGGAATGCATAGGTAGTCATCAGCTCATTCACTATCATATATTTCACTATTGAGCACATTACGGTACCATAAACTGTGGTTTCGTAGACGAATGAATTGTAAGATTTGTAGTCTCCGCAAACAAAGTAAATAAAAATGAAAAAGAACTGAGGTTTTAGAGACGAACTCTACGATCTATCGAGAAATAGACGAGCTATAAGCGTTCTGAAAAACCAACAGTAAATACAGGGACGGATGACCTTCGGATTGAATTCCTTTAAAATAATAACAGAGCAGCAGAAAATGCATAGCTCATCATATTGCTCCTTAGTTATGTTTCTATACAATGCAGATGTAACGTCAGTCAACTTTCAACATCAGTTATCAACCAAAGAAAGCAGTTCTTGCTACCGAGAAAATTCGTTAATGCCATCCTGCATACAATGTGTTGTAATTTGAAGCCACTTTTAATTCAGAAACGATTGCGTTTGCCACTCGCTGAAACTAGTTGTTGCCACCGAACCGAATGTGCTCTGTTCTGTAGGCGGGTTTTCTTATTGTCGTGAACAGCTTTGCAAGCCAACTCGAGCACTCCGACGGCCGAAACTCTATAACCGCTGTTAGGTATACTGGTGCTCCGGCACCAATCCGTTCGGCCTAGTTACCCTTGCGGAGCAATCAATGAATGCGACCAACAAGGAACTGCAGACCTGCACGGCTCGAGTGGGACTTTGCCTTTCCCTTAACTTGTCCTCCTTTGTCACGTCCCCACGTCCAAGTTGCTGCTTGTGTTGCTTTGTTGATGAGATGCGAAGCGTTGTGAAACGATGCCATACAACCACACTGGTTTACGGTTTGAAAGAAAATGAGATATTTTTTTTGGGGTCCGCGCATTTTGTACTCAAGTAGTACACGCTCACAGGATAGAGATGAATCGGCAGACTCGGCCAAAGGGGCGATTCCAACGAGACGAACGAATGAGCGTTAAAGGGCAGCGATGGCAAAAAAATACATTCATTACGATTTGTTCGCTCGTTGGATTCACATGCAGTTGTTTCTAACAAACACGAAGACACCGAAGACTAGTGGAATAGTGGAAAAGCCGCCAAAAAGTTCGGCACGGCGCAGAAGAATATCTCGGAAACCGACAAGAAGAAGGAGAAGGAATCATATGCTATCTACATCATAAGGTTCTGAATCAGGATCATTCCAACACCGGTTTCTCATCGAAGGCGATGAGCGTCATGTGCTTCGTCAATGCATCTTTGAGCGTATCGTAGCGGAAGCCTCGCGTCTGACCCACTACAATAAGCGGTCAACCATTACGGCGTGGGAAATTCAGTTCACAATCAGTCTGTTGCTGCCCGGTGAACTTGCATGCGGTTTCCGAAGGTACCAAAGCGGTGACGAAGTATACCAGCTCCAACTAAAGAGCGTTTTCCGACTGCTGAAGCAAACCCTAAAAAGGGTCCTTTTCAGAACCACAAAATCATCTTTAATCTAAAGAGTTTATTGTTTTGTTATCACTCGATATCCCCATCTTGTTCGGCTAAACCTTCCTGTTTAGCGATTGCGTTTGCCACTCGCCACAGGATTCACAGTTGGAAAATTTCTTCCCATCCAGCTTGGGACATGTTGTACTGTAAATTACATTTAATGCGACATGCCATTTAATGCGACATTGGAGGCGATTTTAACCTGTAATTGAACATTTGCGATGACAGTGGTACAGCTTTCACAGTTGGAACATTTCTTCCCATCCAGCTTGGGACATGTTGGGTCATAATTTGGACCCCGAACTCTATGTTTACAAAAATGTCCAACTAAATATGTCGCATTACAGGTCCGTCTAATTAGCTAAATGTCAAACTAAATTTAAACTACTGTACTTTCAATCTGGAAGCAATTTAAGAATTGGTGAAAATTGAATAATCGAGAAAGTCTCCAACCATCAATAAGCTCAGCACAAACAAATTATGAAAAAATCAATTTGTGTTTTATTATTATTTTGGATAATATTTTAGAATGCATTGAACTGTATTTCGTAAACTCTTTTATGAAAGGTTTAATAGCCCTGAAAAGCGCCTTGTTTTATGGAATGGTTCCAATTTAGAAAACTTAGTACTCATGGTTTTTAAAAAAAAAACCATTTCGAACGCCTTGCCACCTTGTTCTGGATTTGCCACCAAAGCAGTTTGTTTTTTTTTTCTTTCTTTATTAAAGAGATTTTCAGCCAAAGGCTGGTTCATCTCTAAAAACCAAAGCAGTTTGTATAAAGAACAAACTTTTTTCTTCTGCTACCTGCTGCCGTTTTGCGATTGCGTTTGCCACTCGCCACTCGCTGCAACTGCCTGTTGTTGTCTTGATGTCCACCGAACCGAATGTGGTCTGTTCTGAATGCGGGTTTTCTTATCGTCGCGAGCAGCTTTTCCAGCCAACTCGATCACTTCGGCGACCGAAACTATATAACACCGGCTAGGTGGACTGGTGCACTAACTTACGTGGTACTAACGCGCTCGGCCTAGCTACTCTTGCGGAGCAATTGGCGGATACACATACGGGGAACTGGAGACCAACACTGATCGAGCGGGATTTTGCCTTTCCCTTCACTTTTCCTCCTTTGCCATGTCCAGACATGGCTGCTTGTGTTGGTTTGTTGATGTGTTGTGATGCGAAACGATGTGGTGTACGGTTTGGATGAGAATGATCGTTACGGTTGGTTGGTTCTTTGTTTTTAAGAGGCTTTAAACTTTGCAGTTCATTCGCCTCTGGATTGTTACGGCAGCGGAGCGGGGATTTTTAAGCTGGCTCGAGAATAACGCATGTGTGAGACTGCGACCAATGTTTCGTTCATATTTTTTCTTTTTCCTTTCCAATCGTGCTTCATTGTACTTCGCTGCTGCTCTGGTTGCCCGTTTTGGTCGGTACGATTTGAGGAGCACAAAATGGACCAATCAAAAATGGGCACATATTGCATTTGGACAATGCTTGATATGTCACAATTATTCAATTATTTATCTCAAGAAAAATGATATGTTATTCGTTATTATAGATGCGTAGATATATTTCCTATCAATTGATGCAAAACCCTTGGCGATCTATTGAGAAATGCTCGAGTTATAATCGTTCCAAATTTTGCATTTTTTTTCCTACTTGTTCAGTGCCTAGATTTTCATTTCATATCTTCCGGTTAGACGTCCTACGTCAAAATGTGACATTCTGCTCCGGTCTTTGTATTCATTGATTGACAGAAATTCTAAACTTTGTCTGAAAAATCAGATTGCTGTCTATAAACAGATTACATACCCTGCAATTGAGTATGTCGTTCCTGTCTGGAAGGGCTGTGCCCGGATACATAGGTTGAAACTTCAGCGCACTCAGAATAAATTTCTCAAAATCATTCTGAACCTGCCCTTTTAGACGAGAACAGCGGAGGTTCACGAAAGAGTCGGCCTGCGAGGTAAAACTCCAACGAAGGCGGCCGAAAAAAATCGTGTAGTTTATGGACCCGATACTGTAACGATTCGCACAACACAGCGTTGGTTTGATCGATTTCATTCTGGTGTATCGGCTGTCGAAGATACACCCCGTACTGGTAAGCCAATCGTCGTGGGAACCGATAAAACCGTTGAAATCATTCAGACATGCATGTGAGCACTCGCTCGATTGGCCAGGAACTGGGTATAGACCATAAAACCGTTTGGAACCATTTGCAGAAGATTGGATTCCAAAAAAAGCAGGATGTATGGGCACCACACGAGTTGACGCCAAAAAATCTTTTAGGCCGAATCAACGCCTGCGATGCACTGCTGAAACGGAACGAACTCGACCCATTTTTGAAGAAGTTGAAGACTGGTGATGGAAGTGGATCTGCGATCTGGCGTCCAAAAATGGAAGTAAAAGTGCGAACCAGCCGAAATGAGTTGAAAGTCACTATGATAGAAAAAGACAAACAACAACCTAAAGCGAAAAAAGTCGTGGTCGAAGCGCGGTGAGCCGGCCCAAACTATCGCCAAGCCCGGATTGACGGCTCACTATGAGCTGCTCAACTATGGCCAGACCCTCAACTCGGTTCTCTACTGTGAGCAGCTTGACCGTTTGAAGCAGGCGATTGACCAGAAGCGGCCAGGAATGATCAATAGGAATGGTGTTGTTTTCCATCAGGACAACGCTTGGCCTCACACATCTTTGCTGACCCGCCAGAAGCAACGGGAGCTCGGATGAGATGTCCTATTGCACCCACCGTATGGTCCGGACCTGGCTCCAAGTGATTATCATCTCTTCCGGTCCATGCAAAACGCTCTTGGTGATACTAAGTTGGCCTCAAAAGAGGCTTGCGAAAACTGGCTGTCTGAGTTTTTTGCAAATAAGGTGGGGGGGGGGGATTTATAAGGGGGGGATAATAAAGTTACCTTCTAAATGACCACAAGTTTGCGAACAAAACGGCGCATATTTGACTTAAATTGGATAATTTTAAGTATGTTAAATAAAGCGTCAAATTTCGTTCAGATTTACGACATTTCTTTTTCCCCAACCTTATACATAGTATAATCTATATCACAATAACGATTTTGCGTAATGTGCATTTGAAATCCCTTAATTTAATCAATCATAATTACGAAATTGGTCATCTGATCATGAAAATTGTGATTTTGGGTAGCTGCCATCTTATGTATAACGATGGTCGCGATAAAATCGGTTGGTTTTCGGCTTATTTTGCGTGCTCCATGGTATATTCCATACAGTCAGTTGTTATCAACGAACAAAGGTAGATAAAGTCGTGTCCCGCATGTTGAAGCCCGCTTTCCGCATAACAGCGTCGAAGCCTGGCAACACCAAACGATTCCGACAAACCCCCTGAAGTCCGCGCACTGCCCGCCTGAATCAGTTTTGTAAGCTCTCGGGGAAAACCTACTCTTCCACGATTCTTCATAGCGATCGTTAGCCGATGGTACCATACGCGGCTTTGAGCTCGACGAAGGAGTGGTATGTAGGGAATTGATTCTCCTGGCATTTTTAGGGGAATCGTTGTAGGGTAAAAAGCAGGTCCGTCACTGAGCAGCCGGGCATGATTCCGGGCTGATAACTTCCCACAAATCCGCTTTCTATTGGCGATAGACGGCAAAAGAGGATTTAGGAATAAATCCTGTAGGTACCATTAAGGATAATGAACGCAAGGTAGTTCTCACAATTCAGCCTTTTTATAGATGGACCGATTACCCCTTCTTTACATTCCTCCTGTAATTGTCTTTTTTTCGGTAGCTTGATTTTGAGTAACGATTGAAAAAACGTCGATGATTTCGGATAAACCGTAAAAAAAAATAAATCGTTATCAAAACATTATGTATAAAGTTTGAATAAAAGGAGAAGCTTGAAGCAGCGGCTGGTTAGTTTAACATGGAATTGCTCTCTAGTTCACCGCAAAGCGCTGGAATTGATATGATTGCCTTGGTTTCAAGCTAAATTGCTATTTCATTAGGATAAAAACATACCATACTCAATGTTAAGAAATATACGCGACAAGACTTGCGTAAATATTTTTTGTTTAACTTGTTGAAAACGTTGAAAAATTTTTGCAGCTCTCATTTAAGTTTCTTCGCAGAAATAAACGTCACCACTTGTATGCTGTACGGACTGATAGGGACTTCGTACTGCCAGTTTCAAAAATACGTAAATAGTTTATTTAGTAAATATTGCGTTACTATCAGAATTCATTAACGAAAAGCTTCTAGGATAATTTTCATCCATATTTTTATTGATTTTCATCCAACTTCCAAAGAATATGCGACGACACAACTATGCCATCAAGAGTATTATAACGTGAAAAATGTAGTGTGAAGTGTTTTGATGCATATTTTTTATTTTTATGACTAGGATTAGCGATAATAAATATAACGCATGCACTTACACGTAGCCTCTGTCTATTTTTTTTTTTGTTCAAACCAGAACAACAAATAATGAACCTGAATGTTCTAGTACTCTTCTAAAGAACCTAATCAAAACCGCGAACTATTTTTAGCTTAACATAATCTACATATGGAATATTGTCAAACCCACAGCAACATTTAGACTAAAATATATTTTATGGTGATGTGTTATTTTGTGAGCAATTTGGTGTGTTTGACTATAAAAAAATTGCGTGAAACAGTGAGGGCCTAAAAGCTCACGAGAAATGCATGTTATTCAAATATTATCTCTCTAACAAAATGAAGCGCTGTTTTGGGGATTGCATGTTTTAAACACATCGCACAATCGCATTTTGTCAGTTTATAGTTGGGGTTATAACAACTACAGATAACGGTGCACTATGTGGCAAGAGAAGCTTTCTTTCTAGCGAACCATTTTGATTGGTTCAGTTGTGCGTTCCAAGACAATGGGTCTAACCTAATAATACTTTCTAGCAGTGGTTGGACGTGCAATTCCCGATGTACGCGGTCGGGCTGTCTTAGCTCTTACTGGTTCCGCCACAGAATCAGTATTGTAACTTAAATATACATGGGACAGATCGATCAAATCTGTTTCTTTGGTGTTGACTTTCGGTTCGGCTACGTTTTTACGCATATTGTTGCCCGTATATGCAACACATTTCAGCTGCCATTCGCCAATGTCCTCATTCCAATGGGTGAATTTTTCAATCATGTTCTTCAAATGAGAATTAACACTTATTAGCGTTGAATGATACTAAATTATTTCAAACACAACTAACCTGATATTCTTTGGGAATGTAAGAATTAATTACCAATTCACATAGCGCCAATTCCCGTGATAAACTACGAATATTTTCGTAGATTCCTTCCTTTTCACGTTGCTGCTCCTGCTGTTGGTCTGCCAGTTCCGACTTGATTCCCATGAGCATTGACATAACGCGCTGTAATTTCTTCGTCTTGCCAACACATTCCTCTTGTAGCGAACTGTACCGTTCTTCTATATCGATTCGCTCTGCTTCAATTTTTTGCAGATTTTCCTCCAATTCACGTTCGGTTTTCGTGCGGTGTTCAATTTCCACAATTGATTTTTCCAACAGGATCTCTTGTGCCTGTGCCTTCTCCAATAAGTTTTCTCCACCAACCAGGATTTTGTTTTCCAAAGAAGAAAGCTTTGCGCGTAGTTGATCCTGCTCCGATCTGGAATAAACCAAAAAAATAATAGAAAAAAAGAAAAATGTTAGTTTTATACCGCACTCACTTTGCACGACTTATTTCTTCCTCATTTTCGATTGCTTTCTTTTCAAGCAACTCTTTTTCTGCATCGGATTTTTCTTTCTTTTCTTTGGTTTTTTCCTTACATTTCTTCTCTTTCTTTTCATTGCATTCCTTCTCCTTCTCTTCGTCATCGGATTCAATTTCTTCCTCCTCTTCTGCGTCTAACTCTTCGTCTTCGTCGGTTCCAATACCGTTCATGAAAACTCCTTCCTCAAGCTGACGCCTAAGCTCCTTGATTTCTTCCTGGAAATGACGAAGCAATGCATCCTTCGGTTCTTCATTAACATGTGCCAGATTCTGGATACTCTTCGCACGACATGCATAGCGAAGGGTAGAAATTGTTTCAACATAGTTCGATTCAGCAGGACTAATACTGGCGCACATCACAGTCTTGCTGTTACCCCCTAGCGAGTCCTGCAGCAGACGAGTCAACTTTGAGTTTCGATAGGGGATATGGGTACTTTTCCCATCAACCAACGCACTTATAACATTGCCCAACACAGACAATGAAAGGTTAATTTTGGTCGCCTCTTTCAGCCTCAACCCAGAAGATTGGGTTTTACTCTGTCTCTCCGATCCGGCCAGATCGACGAGTTGCAATTTTCCCATCCTGACTAACTGTTTCCCATTTTCATCGGTTTCACTTGATTCAACTGTGATCGAAAAGATGGCGTGCGAACGTGAAGATTCGGAGTTCATCTTAGTGGCACCAACGACACGATTCTTGTTTCCTAGCTTCATTATATTATCCAAATCATCGGCATTGTGGACGACGTAACCACTCAAATCCTTTACGAACACCCCGATATCGGCACGCTCTTTCACTTCCAAACTTTTGTTGAATTCCTTTCCGAGCAAATCGCGCACCTCCTCGTTATAAATTTCCATGTAGCTGACGCGTACCAAAAATTTCTGGTTCTCCTTAGCCCGGGCGATGTGTCCAAAAATGTGCGCGAATGTGTTCGGGATGACACCCTTCGTTTGGGGCGAGTCGGGATTACCGGACATCGTGTAGGTCTTACCAGTGCCGGTTTGGCCGTACGCCAGGATGGTTCCATTGTACCCCTCGAGTACCTTATCAACGATCGGACGAGCAGTATCTACGTATAGATCAATCTGCGAAGGAGAAAAACAGATTATGTACGAATCAATGTGATTTCTCATGACATTAATAAGTATGTTATCTAGTTAGTTGTTTTACGGATATTACCATCTCATGAGTTACCTAAGTTTTCGTGATATAATTAAAAGCTATGGAAATTTTAATAGTTTGAATAGTGAAAAATTGACATTTCGATGGTCCACGCGGTATTACTAGATCACAACGTATTTTTAAGAAACAAATTAACATTACTATTAATTCACTCCTCGCAACTTTAGGGCATCCATATACTAAGACACAGCTTAAAAATATACTACAAAGTGGGCCAATAAGTCAAAACCATCCGCAGAAATCATATCAACTGTATAAAGGAAAAATGCGAGAAAGGTTGTCTTCACCTCCTTGTTGGATTTTATCATCATTATTTACTAACCACACTCAAACAGAAAACAAAAATAAAATAATCTGAGTTGTTTTTCTGGTTTTTTATGCTTCGATACAACGTACAATTTTTAAACTGGAATGTAGCTGGCTCATTTGAGCGGCTCTTTTTTGAACAGCGGTGCTTTTTTGAGCCGAGACTCTTTCAAAAAGCGATCCTTTTTTGAACCGCTGTTCTTTTTGAGCCAATACTCTTTCAAAAAGCCTCTCTTTTTTGAACAGTGGCTCTTCCGAATAGCTGCTCTTTTTCGAGCCGAGACTCTTTTGAACCGCGGCTCTTTTTGAGCAGAGATTCTTCTGATAAGCGGTCTATTTGGTGGGACCGTGGATCGTACGCTCGTTCTGACGAACCCGCTCAAATGAGCGACTCGTGAACGCTCACCCATCTCTAGGGCAAAGTGATCACCTGCTTGTTAGGTAGTATAACTATTGACTATAGATACCGTATTGATGTCGCATGTCGTAGTTTTGTGCGCATCGTATTTAAGGAATATTTCGTAAAATTCAGTTTATTCGACCTGATATCTTTGATAAATCATCAGTTTGGACGACTGTTCACATATTCTAGGAGAGGTAAATAGATATTTTGTTTGATTTCAGCGATTAATTCGCATAGAGATTTCTTAGATGATTGGGGGCAAAGTGGTCAGTGGTGGATAACGACTTACAATGTTCTGTTTCCTATACCTTATCACCAGAGATGCCAACAAAATTTTTGAAAAAGCTGGGAAAAATTTGAAAAAAAAACTTGGAAAAATTGTTTTTTAAATTTTTTATCAGTTTTGTTTATATCACCAAAAAAATAAGGATATACAATGACAGTATCAGTATGTAGCATTGGTACTACGTATAAACGCCACCGGAACTTCATTTTCATTATGTATTTATTTTTTCGTAATGAAATTTATGCTGAGGCCAATGTAATGGGGGCGTTAAAAAAATAATCGTTACGGTTACCCGTCATGGATATTATGTTGTTCTTATCTACTTGAACAACCAAAATAAATTAAAAGCGGTTCGTAACGTTCCAATATGCGTTTGACAACACTTTCCAATGTAATTCACCGCGTAGCTGACGATTGTAGCATTTTAAAAGACTTCAACTCTAAGAGAGTTTGAATTTCAACATACTTACTACTTCGTAACGGATTATAGTTGATATAAGAGTAAATATCATAACACAAATTATCGATTCTCTCAGGCATGTGTTTACATGCATATAATGCACACAGGGTCATACTGTGGCAAACACGTTCTAGTGTGAACAAGTCTGGGCACAAAAGAGTATAATTTGGGGGAGTACAACAATTGAAAATGACGAAAATATAAAAAAAACTGGATAAAACTGTGAAAATTTGGAAAAGTTGGAAATGTTTTGCCTTTGGCTGTTTTGCTTGCATGCTTTAAAAAAACTGGCAATATCCAGGATAAACTGGAAGGTTGGCAACTCTGCTTATCACATTCTGCTCTTGATGGGATCCTTTTTGTGGCTTTAACTTTGGAAAAATATGCCACACCAACTAAACCGAGCCTCATTATGCGAAATATAGGGCTGGGGAAAAAGAAATGTCGTATTTCTGATCGAAATTTGACGCTTTATTTAACATACTTAAAAATATCTAATTTAAGTCAAATATTCGCCGTTTTGTTCGCAAACTTGTTGCCAATTAGAAGCCAACTTCATTATCCCCCCCTTATAAACCCACCGACCCCCCCCCCCCCTTATTTGCAAAAAAACTCAGACAGCCAGTTTCGCAAGCCTCTTTTGAGACCAACTTAGTATCACCAAGAGCGTTTTGCATAGACCGGAAGAGATGATAATCACTTGGACCCAGGTCCGAACTATACGGTGGGTGCAATAGGACATCCCATCCGAGCTTCCGTAGCTTCTGGCGGGTCATCAAAGATGTTTGAGGCCGAGCATTGTCCTGGTGGAAAACAACACCATTCCTTTTCATCATTTCTGGCCGCTTCTGGTCAATCGCCTGCTTCAAACGGTCAAGCTGCTTACAGTAGAGAACCGAGTTGACGGTCTGGCCATAGTTGAGCAGCTCATAGTGAATGATTCCTTTCCAATCCCACCAAACACACAGCAAAACCTTCCTGGCCGTTAATTCGGGCTTGGCGATGGTTTGAACCGGCTCACCGCGCTTCGACCACGATTTTTTTTGCTTTAGGTTGTCGTACGTGATCCACTTTTCATCGCCAATCACCATCTTCTTCAAAAATGGGTCGAGTTCGTTCCGTTTCAGCAGTGCATCGCAGGCGTTGATTCGTCTAAAAGATTTTTTTGCGTCAACTCGTGTGGCACCAATACATCCAGGACAATCACAACCAGGGGTACCAAATGTACTGCATCACGACAGTAATGTCATGACTGTCGCCACCATTGTCCCGTGACAGTCACGCGATTGAATTTGTAACTACAGTCACACAGTGGAAATGTTATGCGACATTTATTGTTACTGTCGTGTACTGTACACGAATACATTCCCATGTGAGAGTATTTTGGTCTTTCGTCTGCGACAGACCCGCTTGCTCATTAGTGATATTTTTGTAGATTCTGAATGCAATAGTTATACGTTGCTACCGTCGTTGATGATTTTTTTCCCTCGTGCTGATGATGTCGGGTGTCTTAGTATATATTTTTCCAGTACAACGTCATTTTATTTCATTTCATTTTCGCAAACTAAAGAGATTAATCTGCTGTGCAGCGAAGAATTAATAACAATTAATAACTGGCGAATTCTGCAGCATATCCCGATATGGGAAAATTTAATTTGTCGATGACGCGGCTATTCCATGTAGAGAAGTTTTCGGGGGAAATAGTGTGAGCAACAGAAGAGAATCTGTTGAAAGAGGTGCGTGGAGAAGTGTGGAAGTCGTGGGTGGGTGGAAGTCGTGTGAATGAAAGTTACGCGAATGCAACTGTAGGGCCAGATTAGAATGCGGCTGGGGGAAGTGTTGCACACTTAGCAATGTAGGTTTGGACATGAAGGAGATTTTATTTTATTTATGAATAAAATATGTTTAGCGCGTAATATTAATATTATCAACAAAAATGTAAAGTAACATTTTAGTATTATTATCATTATTACTAGCTGACCCGGTAAACGTTATGCTGCCATTTAGATAATTTTTAGCGAATATATTCGTTGTTATATGACAAACAACAAGTATATTGCAAGTGTGTTTCATATTCCTATCGATATACTGAATTTGAAATATAGCCACATTACTGCCCTCATATCGGTCCACTGGATTATGAGAAAAACGTACAACTAGCAAGAAAATGTTTTAAAGATTTAAAAAAATATATCTTTCAAATGAAAGCAACATAATTGGCTCACGTAGCGTACTTTTTAGTGTAGAGCCAGTTTAGTTCTATAACTCTGTCATTGTTAAAATTCGAACATATTCGTAGGAGGTTTTTTTCCATGAAATATGATCATCTATCACCTCCTGAGAGATTCTGGGAAAATATATTAAATTCTTCTTTTACATTCAATAATCAAAAATTATATGCATGAAAAACAAATTAAAAAAACATTTTTTTGACTCGATTATATACAGGATTCGATTATATACAGTGAAAAGGAATCGGAGACTGTATGTAATCGAGTTCGCGCTGCATTAGTTTCCAACTTGGAGGATAAATCTAAACACTCCCAACACTGAGTATTTCCGACGTCACCAATATATTATCGAAGAAACTCTCGCCTAGAATTATTAAGCTGTGCGTGTTTTTCTCAAATGAATTGTTGATCATTTGTGTATCTGGATTCAGGCATCCCAACAGTAAAGCATTCTTATTACAGTCGATATGAAATTAACTCGGCTTCCTATGTGTGCACGCAACTAGTGATCACAGCCATATGTCCGATACACATCTCAAAGCGTACTGGTGAAGAAGCACAAACGCATAAGATACAGGCTAACATTACGATCGCCAGAAAAATGTCATGACATTTTTCTGGCGACAGTCACGTGTGACAGTAACCCGGGTAAACCGATGAGATTCATCGCTTCGTCAGCGACTGTTACGGCGACAGAGCGAACGGAATAGCAGACACGAAAAAATCGGAAACGAACAGTCTCCTCGGCTCACTACGCTCGGGCACGACAAATTAGATGAATTCGACGAAACACCGACTGTTGCTGTATAGTATTACTTTATGCATTCATGCTCTGTCGCTTGTATACGAGTGTAGCGCGCTCACAGAGACTGTCGATTCAATTTCATACCGACTGTTATGAAAATGCAGTACTTTTGGGATGCCTGATCACAACACTTTCAAAACGACACTTGTAGCACAGATTGTCGTATTTAAATAGCCGTATAGTATGACCCGATGCGATAAGTACACCACAAGATACGTTTAAGTGTTGCCATATATTGACAATATACGACATTTCTTTTTCACGACCCAATATTATGTGTTTCTTACAACGTTTTTGTATGTATGATTTTTAATTACGACTCTATGTGAAAAGGCCAAAATTATTTCATACTTTTATGGAATATTTCAATAATGATTTAAACAATTTTGGTCAAAAAACGCATAAATTATACCATTTAGAATGATATGTGTAAGCGACCACTTTACCTCCACGTCAATGAGACGGGTGGGGAATGTCGTGGACATAACCGGAAAAGCTTAGGACTACACCAAGCACTGCCAATTCGAATAAGTTATTGAATATCCGAGTAGTTCTCTGTACCTTTTAACAAAATTACATCTCCAACGATCCGAAAAACATCATTCCCAAATACATAATTCATACATTATGAATGATGATCGGTTACATAAAGTCCCCAACCACCAATAAGCTCAAGAACACTTTAAAATTAATACTAGCATATCCCAAAACAAACAAAAATCAGTTTAAGTTATTTTTTTTTATTTTTTCGGATATATCTTTAGAATGCATCGAACTATTGTATTGTAATAATTCGTAATAACTTATAATAACTCTTTTGTGAAAGGTTTGGTGGTCCTAAAAGCTCCAAAGGATTCGCGAGAACAAACTGCCACAGGTCGAAATTTGTGCCCTCATTCTGTCAACACACTTTTTCTAGACAAACTGAATGCAGTCATTTTTTATCAGTATCATCACTGTGCTGATCGATTAAAGGTGCAGTTCTTCTGTACGGAACCCCACTTTTTCTTTATGTCTTCCTCAGATTTGACCTCCTTGGGATGTTTCCGTAGTACCTGCTTCATAATAGCCCAGTTTTTTTCGATGGGCCTTAGTTCCGGTGCGTTGAGGCGGTTCATGTCCTTGGGTACGAAAGTGACCCCGTTGGCTTCGTATCACTCCAGGATCGCTTGCCAAATCATGTATATCTTGGCAAACTTTGTAAATTTCTGCTTCCTCACTTTCTCCAGAACATCAAAATTGTACAGGGCGGTGAAGAACAGTAGCCACGGAAGCTGCCGGAAGTCCGTCTTAACGTCATCCATGATGAGACAATGAGGCTTCGTCAACATCTGGATTTACAGTTTCCAGGCCCGTGATTTTCCCACTGCATTTGGCCATTCGTCACGATTTCTTGGCTGCTCTCTGAACGAAAGTCTTGGACACATCGCTGACCGAAGTATTGGGATTCTGCTTAAAAGCTTTCACGACACGCTTGTGATCCTGATCACTAATAGAACATCCATTCTGACCGCATTTCTCCTTCCGTTCGATGCTCAGAGCTTCATAGTAACGTTTAATCACACGACTCAGCGTTGACTGTACGATTCCTAGTTTTTTTTCTTATGTCCCGATAAGAGAGTTGAGGATTATCCAGGTTCTTGCGCAAAATCTATTCGCGACGTTGCTTTTTCAGTGACGCCATTTTTTGGAATTTCCGAAAAACTGGCAGCTATAAAAATACAGTGTAAACAATACACTCTAAATTACTTCTCTACAATTTTTCAAGAGAAAATATCCAATCGGTAATTTCCTACAACGTTTTTCCGTGTTGCAATTTGATGTAGGACACTTTTTACACGGAAGTGATGGGTGACGGTTGCCCATTGGGTGGCAACAAAATTATAACTTGTTGCCACTATCGGTTCTTCCACTACCGCTAATGATATTCGTGGTTATGCTATGCTGGAACGATAACTTTAGCGTATGAGCTTCGCGGTTAGAAAATGAGTTATGTTTTCAGAAAGCAACTGCCAAATTTATTTGATCCGACTAGCAGTAGAATCATAAGGGGAGTGACTAACAATATAGTATTTTGGTTTACTCAATGTTTTCATTGTATGAGAGAATGTGCATCTGTTGGCTTCGTTGTCTTATTATTTATATTTTTATACTCCCCTTGGCCAAGATTGCAGTTGAATGGCAATGATAGTAATATAATCAAATTGTATTTCGCTGCTGCTCTAGTCGCTTTTTGGCCGTATTTTTCGTAAAAACAGAAAATCCGAAATCAATTGTGTTGGCGGCAGCTATTGCATGAACGACTTTTCACCTCAATTGACAAACACAACTAAGTTTTAGAAAATTTCTTCTTTCCATTCCAGCTTGAAAAATTGCCTAATGATGGTTATACTATGCTGGAACGATGGCCTTAGCGATGTCAACTGCCAAATTTATTTGATTTGACTGGCGATAGAATCACCAGGGGAGTGGCTTACGATTCAATGTTTTGCTTGTATTCAAATTATATTCCGCTGTTACTTTGGAGGCTCCTTTTGGTCGGAACCATTTGAAGAGCACAAATTGAACCAATCAAAACGAGGCACACAGTGCGTTTGGATAATGTTTGACATTTCACGTTTATTCAATTGTTTATCTAAAAAAAATATGATAAATATGAAAAAAAAATGTGATAAATACGTGGAACTATTTCCTATCAATCGATGCAAACATCTTTGCGATCCATTAATAAATGCCCGAGTTATAGGCATTCGAAATCTTTCATTTTTTCCCTATATGTTCAGTGTTTAGATTTTCATTTAACCCCCCATATAGTCTTGTTAGACGTGGTCCTACTTGAAAAATGTTCTATTTTCAGCTTTTTTCCATTGATGAAAAATGTACTATTTTGAATCTTTATGATAGAAGCCATTTGCTATCTTGAAGAACAATGAGTTGAGCTATAACATTCTTCGAAAAACGGGGATTGAAGCAGTATGTGGACGCAAAATGGGCATGTTCCTTAGGGTGACTACTATGACCCCACTTCCCCTACACTATATCGAAGGTTTCCTGTATTACAAAGATATTCCATCACTATTTTAACAAATCCAATAATCAGAGCATCTGTACATTGCCTCTATCCGGTCGAAACTATGGATTGACTACGTCTCAATGTAATTTCAATATGTAGAAACTATATATCAAAACATACATTCAATCACGCTACTTATGCTGTAAAATATATTCAAAGAATAAATAAATAATAAATGCTCTCTGAAATACACGCGAAAATTCCAACACACAAACAAAATGCCACACACACAAACAGACTTCCATCGTACCTCATTGTTTATTAAATTTATTAACTTCGGCAATACCGATTATAATCGCGTGAAATGTTTCCCGCGAAGCATATGTTCCTCATTCATTATTGACTTGCATTCACTCACGCAGCTTTTAAATAGGTCAGTAACAACACTTGGCCGGCAGTGAACAGGGAATTGAATTGTCCGTCTGCTTCGTGTCATCGTGTCGAGTCATTTCGGATAGCGAACAATGAATGAATGAATGAGCTGCCAAATTGCTCTCACATGTGCTCTTCTTCTTTGTTTTTCAGTTGTATGCAACTTACAGGAAGAACAAAACTAATTGATTGAACTTTAAGGTTATGACGTCGTTTCTTTGGCCGAGTTTGTCGCGCCTTTCATAACCGAACAGACTCGGTGATATGATCGAATTATTGTAGGCGTTAATTAGTTTAATTAAGAACTCGCAAATGGTCGACTGTAAACGCCTCTGGAGTGTTCAAGAATGGGCACTTTCAACGTCGTTATCGACATGATCGATGCGATGTCTCATCTCATAAAAATTGGTTTCAAGCGAAATTCTTACATATGAGAAAATACATTGGGAGAACCATGTCAGTCACATACTTGTGTATACATTATATCGTCATCGTAGCATGTTTGGAAACAGTTCGAGGTTGTATTTACATCAATCGTTCGAGTAAATTACCGCATTGAACAAATATTATTGATTATATAATAACAAATAGAATGAAATATCATTGGAACTTTTTGATTATGATTTAGGCTGAAATTGTTTGACATACAGTGCCTTCATTACATTTTTGGCTGTATTATAGTGCCTTTTACCCTTTTAGCTGTTTCGTCACTCAGACCACGACTTTACCTCCATTCCAAAAGAAGAATGTCGAGAGTAAGAATTGAACTCGTTACCTTCAGGATTCATTCTCTCACCACTACACCAGATCGCCTCCACACGTGGCTTCATTACTGATCACAAAAATATGTTTGATTATTTTCATTATTTGGCCTTATATCGTGTCTATAGGTTATCTTGTGCAACCACAGCTCTACTACGATTCAGTGGATTTTGTCGTGAGCTGTCTAGAGCGAAACTGAAAGAGAAATCATAGAATTGAAATTGTACAATTGTTTGTACCTCTTACTCGCTGCATCGTGACTTAGCGAAAAGCCAAATTCAATATCGTCAAATAAATTGACAGCTTCAACATATGCTGTTGAATGCTCGCTATTTAGAGTAAAACTAGAAAAGAAACCATCAAAATTATTATTCATACCCTCGTATAGTGAGTTGTCTCGTATACCGAAAAAAAACCTAGAGTCCTAGAAGCCCTAGAGTGTCGATTTTTGACTTTTTTTTTCTCGAGATGACAGTAAATTTCGACGTTTCATGCCATTTTAAGACATTTGGCATAAAAAAATCGAAAACCCCTTTGTTTTTCCATGTTGATTGTTTTCATGGCTTTGAACTATAGGGTGCTATATTTTTTTATATTTTTTCTTGAAAGCTGAGGATTTCTACATAACATATCTCGACATCAGAGAGACTTTTTTCGTTTTTGAGATATGATTTTTCAAGGTTAACCGGTGGTCCGAAAAATCATTTTTCCCCTTTAATGTCAACGGAGGGTACTGAAATCTAATCCACAATGCCGCTTAGTGAACGGACGTGTATAAGAAAGGCTGTTGCAATAAGTGAAACGGGTAGAGCTTGAATTGCGATAGCGACTTACATGCAACTGATTCGCAGTGGTATATTGGTTATTGATGGTACGAAATCAGAGAAATGCACAAAATAAATGTCTAGTAAAATAGAAATGCTTCCAATTTTCGTCAATTCAAACCATTTGCGGACTAGAAAATTTTAATGTATGGCATACCGAACAAATCTTAGAGAATTAACAATTCGATTGATATGAAAATCTTCAAAATCCGTTCACATTAAAATAGTATCTCATCAAAATGTGATATGTTTTCGTGAAATAATATTAACGTTGGTACAAACTTCCCCAAATTTAATACTGGTCGGGCCCTATTATTTACAGACTCAATTATATATGATTTGATTATATACGGAGAATTCAAGGCGTATCTACGGTTTATGATGCGACTGTTTGGTCACTAAGTGGGTGAGGGCAGCCGTATATGAAAATAGTACTGAAGAAAGCTGTATTCGAATAAACGTATTGGAAAGACAAAGTGTTGGCAACGTAAAATGTAGTATTGGATAGAATCCACAAACCGTGCACAATCGTATTGTGTCTTGTGTACAAAAAAACCACTATATGGAAATGTGTAAAGCTCCACATTTTAGTACTTCATCCAGAAAAAACAAAATGATTGTATTGTAACAGAAAAGCTAAAGACGAAAGGAAGACAACGATTTATTTCTGCGAAACATGTGACGTCCTTCTCTGCATGTTGGAAATTATTTTAAAAAGTATTACAGAAAAATGATTTCAAAAAATGAAACATTTTATATTATCAATTGATTGAATAAATATAATACATTGAATTCTACTACTGTAAATCACTGTGATCAGGGCCCGAAATCTTCGAAGGTGAAAAATGAAGACCGACTCTACTCTCAGTAGCTTCGCTTCGACTAGAACTACTTCGGCAGTCGCCTACAACAAAAAGTGACTTGACTAGAAAATGAATTGACTAGCGTTGACTAGCGAGGATGACTGGTGAACTAGTCCAATCAGTGGTTATTTTAACTGACTCGACTAATGAATAAAAGTCTGCCTCTTCATTCAACTAACATCAATCCACACTTCCATTTCCCCCTGACACTAATTTTATACCCGCGTACACAATCTTATTTTTACGTTTATAAAGGGGAACGAAAACATGATTTCTGACGCAAAAAAGAAGTTACCCCATCAATGGACGGTTTATTAACTACCCATCGTGAACTCAAACCAACGAACTCAGACATCTATCAAGTATGCTATAAAGGTCCTCGATTTAGTATTAGTTAGTAATAGGCGTGCAAAATAGCGCGCACACACTGCACGCTATTTTATACGTGTGAATAATTTTCTTGTACGATACAAAAGAATCTAGCTCACCTGTAGCGTATGTCAAACCACGTTGAACTCAAACATCGATGCATGTGTACATGGGAGAGGGAAAGAGAGGAACGAATTCGTGTTGGGGGAAATCACTTCAAAATGCAGTGAGGACAATTTGACTGGGAGGAATGAAATGATATAGTCGAGTAGGTAGAGGGAGATAGCGACTAAACGCCCGACTGACTGTTTAGTTTGGCGGAGAAACTGATGAAGCCAAAAGTCATTACTAACTGAATACGTATATAGTCAGTCAGAAAGTCAGCTGACTATCCTCAGTTGACTATGACTATGCAGACCCCTGACAGTGATTCATTTAGATAAAAATAGTAACAAGTTGACAGCAAACAACTTTCAAAATAAATCGAATGCAAAGGGTTCAAATTCTAATTGAAGACTCGACTGGAATTGTTTCGAAATATATTGCAGTGAAATTAAGAGCGATAGGAGTGTTGATATGTTGGTGAATAGATATGACCATTTGTTGCTTCGGACATTTCGAGCGTCGGAGGAAAGTGGCGTCGAGTGCTTAACACGTTGAACCCCGTGTCGGTCCCTGAACTGACATTGAGGTTTTTATTAGAAAAATGTTGATAACTGGGACTGGCAGTTACAAAATAAGGAAAATTCAAAAGCTTTGTTTGTTTTCGGATGTTTCACGATATGTAACTAATTTCTAGTCGAGTTTCTGACAAAATTATGAAATTTCTGTAAAAATGTGGGGCTCAGCGTGTAAAATTCCGAATCCGAAATACATTCCACTTTTTTGTATCGGTGATTAAAAGATGAAAAAGGATAGATGTATGAAAGATCGTTTTTGCAATGCATTCAATGATTGAAAACTGATAGTGTGTACCCATTAACTCGATTTGTTTACATTTGTTACATTGGATCTTTTGAAAAGTTACGCGAGATATAATAATTTGTTCTAGTCAGTTCAAAATTCTGAGTTTCAATATCTTCAGTGATTTTGAATATACGAATAAATCAAAAACAATTTCCGAAAAAATTCAATCATGTTAGAAGGATATGCCAGAATGCCCCAAAATATGTTCAATGGAGTTATTATCATAAATTTATTTCACGTACCTATGCATTCAATCACAACTCTCAACATGAGACTGGAAAGTTTGTCACATTCACGCCGTAGCTTTAAAACACTCACTCCATAAATGAACACCCAACAACAGCAGAGTGAACAATTCACGAAGAGAAGTCTCAAAGCACCATCTCACATGTTTCCAGTCACTCAGTTCAGTGCATTGAGCGTGGTCTTCGGAAACGGTCGCAATTCAATCGTCGCGCTTCGGCTGTTTAGCTTCGTACGAACATTTCAATATCGCGTGCAGAAATCCAATCACAGCGTCAACATATCAACACTTGTTTTGCTCGATTCTCCGTGTAATCATTCCTACAGGTTAGCATCGAAAACATAAACAGATTGTGTATTTGAAAAAAAACCGCGCGAAAATATTCATCGGGTGTGTCTCGGTGCATACTTCTGTGAGCGATTATCGTCAACAGTCATCAAGTTCAATCATACATCATACCTCATAAATCTACGACGCATAAATGTGCCAACGAGAACTATGGATAGTTTCGCGAAGGATAACAAACAAACGAACAATCAAATGATGGGAATAGGTTAATCACTCACAACTGGATTCACCAGACACGTTTACGTCGTGATATTCATTCTGATACCATCCAGGGCATTTGAAAATATGTTTCTAATAACGGGATAGTGCTTCGACAGAGACTGCTCAAATGTGGTTGGTTTCTTTCGACTTTTGTGTACGAAGATAGCTACTTCACTATCAGTTTTGTGTAACCTATTTTTATGTAACATTTACATGCATATTAGACTGTGCTCTTTTGTTTATTGTTATGCTTTTTCTCAACCATACTGGGCGACTTCAAAACAGGTTTGTGCGCTGCCCGGTATCCCAGGAAAGAGGCGTTTCCATTATGCAGTGTGTGATGTTTTCACGCAGAGCGTTTTCTATGTGAAACTATAGTTCATGTCATATATGTCGTTAATATTTATACCATTCAAAGGGGGAGTTGCACGTGATAATTCTAAATTCAAACAAATAATCCAAAGTATTGACTTAGGGTCGCCTAAATGAACGTCCACTTTCAAAAATTCAAACCTTCTAACAAGTTGGTCTGCACGTAGTTTCCTCGGTAGGAAAAATGCATTTCCTGCATTATTATGACAAACTACGGGTTCGGGTAAGATCAGTGTGCTCACTTAGTAAACCGCATTTGTGGTGGTCGTAATTTCACTTTCAGCTTCCCATCATATAGAGAGCATAATCTACATCAGAGTTGTCCACGGCGTCTGGCATACCAAAAGCGGAAATATGCGTTATGTGGCATCTAAGGGAGGTTGCTGCAGGCCATACATAGGGTTACTGATTCAAACGCGATCGAGAAAGGCTACCGCCAATGGTTGGATATGTTTTTATGATCAGTAGGGTTGAAGTGAGTACTGTCCTTTGAGGGAAATGGATAAATATTCATGTCTATCACGTGAAAACTATTTCAATAATTTCAAGCATTCCATCGGCTGTTTACATTTTTAAAACACGGGAATCTTGCTTGTAGTAAGGATAGCGGAATGAGTCATCAGATCTTTGGACACATCGGTTCACGAGGTTCTTTCATCTGGTCGTTTGAAAAACAGAGAAACATCTTCGTTCGAAAGCGGTATCAATGCTGAGAGTGGCTCCTGTAACTTTCTACAAAACGTGAAACATCCACGTTCAATACTTATACAATAGTTATGATTATTTTTTGTCGGATATTGGGGATAGCCGAAAAAGAACAAATGTCACCGGAAAACCACTGTTGGTTGCTCTGACCCTTAACCCTTTCCCGTACAACATCGAGTCTCACTCGTGGGTACTTGAATAACATAGGACGCTGGAACGCTCAGCAGGCTAGTGAAATCACTTGATGTGTGACGTATTAAATAATACGGGAAGGGATTAACAGGAAACAGCGGATCCTTCGTTTGTAGGAGGCCTCAATAATGATAGCTCAGGGAAACTTAGACATGAAAAAAAAATTAGGTTTTCAACACACTTTGGAAATCAAAACATTTGGAATACTTCTAAACACACATGGATTTGCTCGCGATCTTGCACGGGTAAAGGTCGGAGTTGGAACGGATTTGTGATACCGGAAAGGATCATCTGTATGCACATATTTGTGTGTATGCATTCGACTCATGTAATGCTGTACGTCGGGGTATGCTGCTGTTTGTTGTTGTGTCATGCACCACACATTGCATTTCGAATGGGAGTGAGGGGAACGTGAAGGAGAGTGAGAGGAAATTGGATAATAAGGAAATTTGGAACGGAAAGCATTTCATGGGACGCTTGTTTCATCAACGAATTTTAAATGCATTCCTATAGAATATGATACAATATTGCACTAGTAAGACCTTCAAGGTTTGAGAAAATCATATTATTTTAAAATGAAACTAATATTTACAATAAACTCTTCAGCCGGAGACGAAATAATCGAAAGATTGAAGGTCTCCGTTAACAAACAAAAGAAGAAGTATTCTTCAGTAGAAATTTAACCGGACAATATTTAAAAGCATGTTCCGCTTAAACTGACTAGTGAACTCATTTTTCCCGTAACTAGCGCCCGAACGAGAGAAAATAAGAAAAATGCAGCCTTCATAGTCAATATCGGCTGTATCGCTACTGACTTCATTCTATCTGCCGAGAAGCAATTTATTCGCCGTGTATATACATAAAGCATTAATGAAGAGCCATACTTCGCGTAATTAACCAAACAGTTCAGCGAAGAATGGCTTCAAAAAAGAAAAAAGCATGCCTTTTTTCAAACAGTTTAAACATTTTTTGTTGAAAAATAATCGAAAATAATGAAACTTTGTTGATTAAAAAAAACATGTCAAATTTAATGTGTACCTAATCTCAAAAATTTAGTCCATTTCAGTTAAACAGTTCATCAAATGTAATTTTAAGTTTGGTTGAATAGCCGGACTGAAAAGGCTCACTGATATCTTGTTGATCTCGATAGTTTGTTTTTTTTGTTACTGAAATCATTGTTTAAGTTTAACTTAATTTATATATTTTTCATTTGGATTGAAACATTGTTCAAATTTTGCCAAATTATGACGAAGATTTGACAAAATTTCAAGAAAACTCAGATGATTTTTGACATTTGATGACACGAGATGCAATTGACGAATTTCATGCCAACTCGACTGGCCGTTGACAGCACCATCAACAGCACCAGCAGCAGTGAAACGTTATATGTGTAAACAAATGGGTCTTTTAAGCAACTTTGCATACTTGAAATATTCAAAAAAGAATTAGACAACTTTTTAGAGAGGGGTTAAAAAAATTGTCTTGTTTTTCTACAAAAAATTATAACTTTAAAACTATAATACCTAAAAAAAATCTGATGATAGGATGAAATGGAGAAAATTATTTATTGATTTTCATAAAAAAATACCAAAGTTAAAAAAAATCGCTCAAAAAAATTATTTCCAATAATTAAAGTTTATTTTTCTCAAAAATATTTTTTTTAATATTCCCAAAAAAGTATATATGAATAGCTTTTATAATTTCCAAGTCGTACATACATCGGAAGATGGGCACTTTTACAGGGAAAAAAGTTTTCTAATAACAACTTTGTCATGTATTCTTTGAAAAAATTACAACTAATCCTAATGTTGTTTGAAGTCAAGATAACGATATAGTGTATTTGATAAAGTTTCAAATCTATTTAAAATGTGAATTTTCTTCGAAGACGTTAACTTTCTATCTTTTAAAGTTTATGGAATATAAAGCATTTTTGTATGGAGACTGTTTACTGGTAATATTTTTGTGGGTAAATTCGTGGTTTAACATGTTTTTGACAAGTTTCTAAATAGGAAAAAAGTTATCAGAGAATGTAAATCGAGATAATTTATAAATAAAAATGTTACGAATTAAACATTAATAGTAATTTTTTGAAGAAAAACGTGAAAAAATCGACATGGAAATTTGTATGTAGGGGTCTTTGGTGCCGGGGAAGGTTCTTAAGATAGTTCGAGGCTGCCATACAAATGAAACACAAATTTCTGCACTACTCGAGAATTATTCAAGCAAATGAAACCAATTTTGGCTGGTGGAGGTTTTAGGGTGTAATAAATGTTTTTATGGTGGTTCCACACTCCACCCCCCTCTCTAAGAAGTAGCTGCCATACAAATGAAAGACCAATTTCTGCATAACTCGAAAACTAATCAAGCAGATGGAGCCAAATTTGGCAGGTTTTAGCGAAGTTTTCAGGGGAAACGAAACGTTTCTATGGTGAATAGTCACTCCTCTCCTCTCTCTGAACAACTCGAGAACTAATCAAACAAATGGAATCAAACTTAGCATATGGAGGTTTTAGCGATCGATAAAATTTGGGATGTGAGGGTTTTTGGATACGAGAAATGTTGCTATGATGGTATGACACCCCTTCCTCCTCTGAAAAGAAGAGGGGGTCCCATAAAAATAATGCACATATTTCAACCATGACAATTGAAAATTTTCGGAAAAATTCTGAAGTAAAATTCGATAAATTCAATTCGCATGTGTTCCACAATTACATATTTGGTGATTTTTTGCTTCTTGTTTGTTTGGGTTCGGGGTACTTCATCTCGTTATGATAAGTTAAATAAATAAATAAATAAAAATATATTTTGCATGAAAATAGGTAAATTTATACCTGGAAGTATTAATTCCGAAAATAATTTAATTTAAAAAAAAATTAAAAAATAATAGAGTCGTCTATACCTTTCAACGTAAGATCACGTTCAGCAGGAAGGTATGAGGTGTAAAACAAAAATCTAAAAATTGAACATGTAAGAAATAATAAAAGATTTCGAACACTTATAACTAGACCGCAAATTCAAACGTCTAGAGGCACGTTTCCACCAGAGAATCTCTCCGTCCTCATAACATCTGTCCAACACATACAATTATGCAATTAAGCTCAGTCGAGGGACCGCGTCGATTTTCATGCCGTCTGTTGGAGAGTCTTTCTGTATTTTTGCATCAAACGGATCATAGAGGCGGATAATATATGCGGAATAATATAGGTGCTGATGAAACAAAATAAGGGAACAAGGGGTAAAACGCACCCGAATATTATTGAAATAGAACCAACATAGAAAATCATGCCTTACTTCAAAAAATAGTAATGTATAAAAAAAACAGAAAGTGGGTTATATCTATGGTATAACCGCAATGGTGACGTAGGACTATCGTTGATTCAGTGATCCTTTGTTTGAAGTTGAATCTGAATCCATTCTGAATGAATGAATAAATGAATATTTGGGGGACTTCGAAAATGAGAGCGTTACGTTGGAGGTACAAGGTTTTATGCATCCAATATTGGATACGAAAATATCCTACTGATGGGGAAGAATAATCTTCAGAAGCTATCCTGTTAATTGCGATTGATTAAAAAATCACAAAACCAAATGTATTTGGTCACAGTATTACATGGATAGAAAACATTCAAATAAACTCTTTCACATGAATGTAATTTTAAATTCCCAGAGGAACTGGCAGATTATTTTCCGGATCTTTCTCGATGCTGAATGGCATCCAAACGGAAAGAATTCCGTGTGTGTATGTGTGTGTGTAGCGGCTGCTTCGATGGTCACCTTCTCTTCTCCTGAAGGATCGGCTTCTCTGAGCTCCCTCACAGTTTCAAACAAACTGCTCGCGTTTCAGGGCAGATCTCGATGTTGTCTTGTCGATGTCCTTACGAAAAATGAATGCGTCTCACCACCAGAATATCGCTTAAGTATGCTTTTTGTGTGTGATTGAATCGAGAGAAGGCGTGGTTTACGATGGCAATTTGGAAGGCAAACTAGAGGGGAATGAACTCTCTGAGCTCGGAACTTTCGGCGACTGAGCAATAATCGATTGCGGGCGCATACAATATTGGATACGGAAATATCCTACTGATGGGGAAGAATAATCTTCAGAAGCTATCCTGTTAATTGCGATTGATTGAAAAATCACAAAACCAAATGTATTTGGTCACAGTGTTACATGGATAGAAAACATTAAAATAAACTCTTTCACATGAATGTATTTTTAAATTCCCAGAGCAACTGGCAGATTTTTTTCAGTAACGATTAGATATTTCCACATTTTCCTCGATACTGGAAGCCCACCAGTGGTTAATGCCAACTCGATAACCACCTGTTAATAGCACTTGATTGAAACATATTTGGTCACAGTGTTACATGGATAGAAAACATTCAATTAAACTCTTTCACATGAATATATTTTGAAAATTCCCAGAGGAACTGGCAGATTATTTTCAGTAACGATTAGTTATTTCCACATTTTCCTCGATACTGGAAGCCCACCAGTGGTTAATACCAACTCGATAACCACCTGTTAATAGCACTTGATTGAAACATATTTGGTCACAGTGTTACATGGATAGAAAACATTCAATTAAACTCTTTCACATGAATATATTTTGAAAATTCCCAAAGGAACTGGCAGATTATTTTCCAGCAATGATTAGATCTTTCCGGAACTTTCTCGATGCTGAATGGCATCCTAACGGAAAGAGTTCTGCGCGTGTATGTGTCGATCCTTCGCTGTCCACCTCCTCCAGCACGTTAGGCAACGATGTTGTCTTGTCGATGTCCTCACGAAAAATGAATGTGTCTCACCACCAGAATATCGCTTAAGTTTGCTTTTTGTGTGTGATTGAATCGAGAGAAGGTGTGGTTTACGATGGCAATTTGGAAGGCAAACTAGAGGGGAATGAACTCTCTGAGCTCGGAACTTTCGGCGACTGAGCAATAATCGATTGCGGGCGCATACAATATTGGATACGGAAATATCCTACTGATGGGGAAAAATAATCTTCTGAAGCTATCCTGTTAATTGCGATTGATTGAAAAACCACAAAACCAAATGTATTTGGTCACAGTGTTACATGGATAGAAAACATTCAATTAAACTCTTTCACATGAATATATTTTGAAAATTCCCAAAGGAACTGGCAGATTATTTTCAGTAACGATTAGATATTTCCACATTTTCCTCGATACTGGAAGCCCACCAGTGGTTAATGCCAACTCGATAACCACCAATTAATAGCACTTGATTGAAATATATTTGGTCACAGTGTTACATGGATAGAAAACATTCAAATAAACTCTTTCACATGAATATATTTTGAAAATTCCCAAAGGAACTGGCAGATTATTTTCCAGCAATGATTAGATCTTTCCGGAACTTTCTCGATGCTGAATGGCATCCTAACGGAAAGAGTTCTACGCGTGTATGTGTCGATCCTTCGCCGTCCACCTCCTCCAGCACGTTAGGCAACGATGTTGTCTTGTCGATGTCCTCACGAAAAATGAATGTGTCTCACCACCAGAATATCGCTTAAGTATGCTTTTTGTGTGTGATTGAATCGAGAGAAGGTGTGGTTTACGATGGCAATTTGGAAGGCAAACTAGAGGGGAATGAACTCTCTGAGCTCGGAACTTTCGGCGACTGAGCAATAATCGATTGCGGGCGCATACAATATTGGATACGGAAATATCCTACTGATGGGGAAGAATAATCTTCTGAAGCTATCCTGTTAATTGCGATTGATTGAAAAACCACAAAACCAAATGTATTTGATCACAGTGTTACATGGAAAGAAAACATTCAAATAAACTCTTTAACATGAATATATTTTGAAAATTCCCAAAGGAACTGGCAGATTATTTTCAGTAACGATTAGATATTTCCACATTTTCCTCGATACTGGAAGCCCACCAGTGGTTAATGCCAACTCGATAACCACCTGTTAATAGCACTTGATTGAAACATATTTGGTCACAGTGTTACATGGATAGAAAACATTCAATTAAACTCTTTCACATGAATATATTTTGAAAATTCCCAAAGGAACTGGCTGATTATTTTCAGTAACGATTAGATATTTCCACATTTTCCTCGATACTGGAAGCCCACCAGTGGTTAATACCAACTCGATAACCACCTGTTAATAGCACTTGATTGAAACATATTTGGTCACAGTGTTACATGGATAGAAAACATTCAATTAAACTCTTTCACATGAATATAGTTTGAAAATTCCCAAAGGAACTGGCAGATTATTTTCCAGCAATGATTAGATATTTCCACATTTTCCTCGATACTGGAAGCCCACCAGTGGTTAATGCCAACTCGATAACCACCTGTTAATAGCACTTGATTGAAACATATTTGGTCACAGTGTTACATGGATAGAAAACATTCAATTAAACTCTTTCACATGAATATATTTTGAAAATTCCCAAAGGAACTGGCAGATTATTTTCAGTAACGATTAGATATTTCCACATTTTCCTCGATACTGGAAGCCCACCAGTGGTTAATACCAACTCGATAACCACCTGTGAATAGCACTTGATTGAAACATATTTGGTCACAGTGTTACATGGATAGAAAACATTCAATTAAACTCTTTCACATGAATATATTTTGAAAATTCCCAAAGAAACTGGCAGACTATTTTCCAGCAATGATTAGATATTTCCACATTTTCCTCGATACTGGAAGCCCACCAGTGGTTAATGCCAACTCGATAACCACCTGTTAATAGCACTTGATTGAAACATATTTGGTCACAGTGTTACATGGATAGAAAACATTCAATTAAACTCTTTCACATGAATATATTTTGAAAATTCCCAAAGGAACTGGCAGATTATTTTCAGTAACGATTAGATATTTCCACATTTTCCTCGATACTGGAAGCCCACCAGTGGTTAATACCAACTCGATAACCACCTGTGAATAGCACTTGATTGAAACATATTTGGTCACAGTGTTACATGGATAGAAAACATTCAATTAAACTCTTTCACATGAATATAGTTTGAAAATTCCCAAAGGAACTGGCAGATTATTTTCCAGCAATGATTAGATATTTCCACATTTTCCTCGATACTGGAAGCCCACCAGTGGTTAATGCCAACTCGATAACCACCTGTTAATAGCACTTGATTGAAACATATTTGGTCACAGTGTTACATGGATAGAAAACATTCAATTAAACTCTTTCACATGAATATATTTTGAAAATTCCCAAAGGAACTGGCAGATTATTTTCAGTAACGATTAGATATTTCCACATTTTCCTCGATACTGGAAGCCCACCAGTGGTTAATACCAACTCGATAACCACCTGTTAATAGCACTTGATTGTAACATATTTGGTCACAGTGTTACATGGATAGAAAACATTCAATTAAACTCTTTCACATGAATATATTTTGAAAATTCCCAAAGAAACTGGCAGACTATTTTCCAGCAATGATTAGATATTTCCACATTTTCCTCGATACTGGAAGCCCACCAGTGGTTAATGCCAACTCGATAACCACCTGTTAATAGCACTTGATTGAAATATATTTGGTCACAGTGTTACATGGATAGAAAACATTCAATTAAACTCTTTCACATGAATATATTTTGAAAATTCCCAAAGGAACTGGCAGATTATTTTCAGTAACGATTAGATATTTCCACATTTTCCTCGATACTGGAAGCCCACCAGTGGTTAATACCAACTCGATAACCACCTGTTAATAGCCGCGCGTGTATGTGTGTGTAGCGATGTCTTCCCAGGGAACCTTTGTGGCATCACTCTCCTCCTGATAGATTCCCTTCTGGCCTAGGGTGCACAAACAGGCTTTTGGTGACACCGTTCATCCGCGCTTTCATGATAAATAAAGAGCTTCACCGCAACAGCGACAACATGCTCCAATCGCTGTTCAATTAGAACTGAGTGGATTTCCGAGCGCCGCTCGCTTATATACCGATTGGTGATTTCAATAGCCTGTTTTGAAAGCAATTTTAAGACTATTGAAACAAGTTTTTGGATCAAAAAGTAACAAGTATATAACGCGTAAACATTTTATCTTTCGAATGAAGTGTTTATCATACCATTTCGTTCAGTTGTTTAGGAGCTATTAACGCTCAAAATCTCGGTCTCCGGCGTAACGCTTTCGTTTTCGAAACTTTGATTTTACACCCCGGTATAGAAATGAAAGACGTAGTCCTACGTCAAAAACTTCATGATTTTATGCAACTTTGGCCGCTTTTGGCATAAGACTTTTGAATCATTATGAAACTAATCTAAACTGTGAAAACTTGAATACATTCTCAAATTTTACCGAAGCTATTGGCTGAGTATGAATAAACGAATGTTAAAAGTTCAATTCTTATATTGAAATCGGATTTTCTCTACCAAATCGCTCCACTACGAAGAGTTAATTCACTGTATCAAATAGCACAGAAATTTTCTGCACTTCTCTTCTGCTTATACATTTTTTTCTCATACTAATACATTTGCCAACAAAAAATAATGTATCAAAAATTCCTCGGAGTCTCTGGCTCGACAATAAATGAAGCCTCGAAAATACGAGGACATCTGGCGCTCCTAGCTGAGGAGAAACTTATCGGAAGGTGTAGATACAACGAATCAAGATTTACTCAAACGATATCCTTCGGAGCCGTTGGACATTTTGAACCGTTGTGGTGTGTTTGGACATACATATGGAGCATCTTGTTCCGTCATTTTACTATGACATACGATGTATTATCCCTATTCTTAATATTTCACGAAGAAAACAGACGTGGGAACATTGTGGATGTGAAAAATAGTAATAATGTAGTAAAAATACATGTTTGAACCGTGTTTGCTTAAAAGGGACATTTTACTCAATTTCCCACTTTAATCATCTCATTCACGATTCATCATTCAAACAGCTAGCAACCGGACGGCAGCAATGATCTTTCTAAAAGCCGATAGAGTTTAGCGTGAATTTTCTAAAACAGCATTTTTCAAGGCTGGAGGCGAATAAAATGCAAAAGTTTCAAACCTCTATAAAAAACAACTCAGTTTCTGATTTGCTACCGTTTCTATTTTTGTGTTGAACGGACGTGCAATTTTTTACGCTTCAATCTTTCGCCTCAATCTCAATAATAGGCAGAATGTATTCAGGGATAATATTCTCCAATACCAGGTAGTCAGATTGATCAGGTAGAACAAACTGTTATAATATATTCATTATCGAAGAATGTGATGAGTATTGCATTGATTTTTGATGAATTGCTCCGTGTTTTTGGCATATGTTGAACTTTTTGTCATCCGTTCTGTACTTGGACACTTTTTCATTACCCGTGACAATATTTTCAAGAAACTTGGATCATGATTTACAGCAGTGACAATTTATCTAGAATTATTGACAAGTAATGTGGAACAAATTCAGCACAGAGCATTATTTTACTCGAATCCTCGTGAAAACTGATTCACATAGTTTCGTTTTTTATTATATGTTTATATTTATGCTTATGGTCACTGGGTTTTTTTTTACTCACAACGTCCAGAAAAGCTCGAAAACAAATTAGAATTTCAGAAAAAGGTTACAACGCGTTCTCCAAAAGATTTTGTCAGAAAGACCCCGTCAAAACCATTACTGAAAATACAACAATCTAACTACATCATATCTGGAGCTCTGAATACTGCATCGAAGTAATTGTAAATCACGTAATTATTCTTTTTTAACACTGTTGCGCGCTGAATATGTAAGAGCAATGTACTCATCTGTGTTTTGGAATGAAAGAACAAGATCGAAATCTTAAGAAACGATTTCATCGAAAATTTTGATGAAGAACTATGGCATAAATGTCGCGCTTGCCGTGCAGATACTTTCGGGCGTCTGAATTCGCCAAAAATTTATGTAGGGGAAATCAGGATAACACCGACACCCCCTGATTTTTCCAGTTAGAAGCTTTTTTTTTGCAAATTTTCCGATGTTCCCTGTACACACTTGTCATTTTTTACGTTTCGAGTCACCCTACAGCTGCAGAAATCGCTTTGCTGTTAAAACAAACAACAAAACAGAACTGGTCAGTAAACAGCAAACAGTAAGGTCGTGTAAAATTTCGCTAGTGGAATTTAAGTGTTTTAGGCGGAAAATTTTGGAAAACTCGCTGCTTTTGTAAGCCTTAGTCATCTTAGATCATTGTTCAATGTATTTTGTGGGACGGTAGTGAATCTGGCGTACAATCAAAAAAACCTGACAGAACTTCAACGCTCATCAGCACATCTCCCGTGGATGCTTACCCAAGCTGGGACATAAACATATGTGCTGGTTGAGATTTCTAGACCGGAATTCGAACATTTATTTCACCTTCATTTAATATTGGAACAAATTCTTTTGCTCATTGTGGCGCTCCTAGTGGACGGATTTGGAAACTTTTTTCACCCACGTGTCGGGAAATTCATTACCTTTCACCATGTATTTATGTCATAACACCAAACGATAGCATTTTGTAAACAACCGCCATGGAAGCCGAACGGAGAGATAAAATTGTGCACAGTTTTCTTGAAAATCCATTGTTGTCGGCATCTAAGCTAGCTAAACAGCTTAAAATGCCCAGAAATACCGTATGGCGTGTTATCAAGCAGTACAAGGAAACATTGACGACGGCTCGGAAGCCGCATTCGAAGCGTCGGAGTGGAACTGTCGACCGGAAACTGCGTGGGAAAGTCATCAAGGCCGTCAAGAGGAATCCCAATCTTTCAGACCGCGATTTGGCCAATAAGTTCCAGGCCGCTCACAGTACGGTGCGACGAATTCGTCTCCGGGAAGGAATAAGGTCATTCCGAGCCAGCAAACAGCCAAATCGGACGCTGAAGCAGAACAATGTGGCCAGAATCCGTGCTCGAAAGCTGTACGACCAAGTGCTGACCAAGTTCGACGGATGTATTCTGATGGACGATGAGACCTACGTGAAGGCGGACTTTGGGCAAATCCCAGGTCAAAAATTTTATTTGGCGACGGCTCGGGGGGATGTACCTGCAAAATTTAAGTTCGTGTTTGCGGATAAATTCGCCCGCAAGTACATGATTTGGCAGGGGATATGCAGTTGTGGACAGAAAACCAAAGTCTTTCTCACTGACAAGACAATGACATCAGAAGTCTACAAAAAAGAGTGCCTACAGAAACGTATTCTGCCGTTTATTCGTGCCCACGACCGTCCAGTAATGTTTTGGTCGGACCTCGCAAGCTGCCATTACAGCAAAACGGTTATGGAATGGTACGCAACGAACGGGGTCAGCGTAATACCGAAGGACCTCAACCCCCCAAACTGCCCCCAGTTCCGGCCGATAGAGAAATACTGGGCAATCACGAAGCGGAGGCTTAAGGCAAAGGGAAAACTTGTTAGGAACATGACTCAAATGAAGAACTGGTGGAATCAAATCGCCAAAACGGTGGACGAAAAGGGTGTGCGCCGCCTAATGTGCCGTATTACGGGAAAAGAACGAGAATTTCTTCGAAACAGCAATGAATATTTTTTTTAATTTTTTTTTATGAAAGAGTAAAGAAAATGCTACATTTGTATGAAAAACAAATTATGAATTCGTTAATAAATGACTGAACTACACGCAATTGTTTGTGTTCCAATATTAAATGAAGCAGACTTTACACATATTTATTAAAAACTCCACGGAAACAACTCTTATTCCTACATCGCGAAACATTAAAGTCAAGCACATTGTAGTATCTATTGAAGACACGGCACATCCTTCGCATGGGCTCGTTAAATCCGTAATTTGTTCGTGAGGGATGGACGCATAAGAAAACATACGAACGTAATTTTTCCTGACAATTCCTGATTGAAAATTTCTGACAAAAGGTCAGTTCTGGAAACATTGTCTTGTTCGTGATGCTCTGCAGTATGAGTGACAGCCGGACTGCCTGTATGTGCAATTTGAGCGGTATTTCTCTGAACTGACGCCAGAAGCAAGGTTGTCCTAGTCACAGATGAATCTGTATTTCTGAAGATTTTTCAGACATTCTAGACCCAAGGATATGTAATCACTGGTTACAGATTTTTTGGATAAATTAGTTTCCAATATTGGCTATGACTTTATGGAGAATATTTTCCGTTTTATTGATCTCACCTCAGTTATGACGTTATGGAACCTATCTACCTCTTCTGTTCCATCCGTTATTGTTTGAATTCAGGCAGGGAAAAGAACCGTCTAGGAAAGTGTCTAAGCGCATGGTTCAAGATCAAGGCATGAATTAATCTGCACGTTGAAGGCAATGTGAAATATGGTAATATTGCAAACGCGGTCTCCCATTACGAAATTGACATGTCTAATGCATTGAAGAAGTTGTTTTCATTCATGTCAGCGCAACCAATCAATGGCATTCTTCAGGCACAGTGGAAAACAGTTGATTCCAATGAAAGGGCAGTTACAACATGAACTGGTTGAGAACAGCTGTTCTAAGTGCAGTATTGTGATATACTTTCACAAAAACATGAGCTTTCTCGATTATTTCAGGCGTTCGACTTTGAATTAGCATTGACAATCATCAACCTAGAGCGTCTCTATACCATTCAAAAATGGCTTATGTCATTGGCCTATTAATCTTTGAAAACAATCATCGCCATACAAATGTACAAAAAATCATCATCTACAATGTTTCTATAAAGCTGTTGCCCCGGCTCATGAGTTGTTGAGTCTAACAGGTGAAAACAGGTGGTGGAGTCGCCCCCTTATATCAGTAATATGCACTAAACGTGGCGTAAATATACGGCCGTAAAATGGGCGAAGATAAAAAAATGTTTCCGAAGCAAACTCAAATGATTGTTCTTGACAATCACAACAGAAGTAAGTTTGAATGATGGAACAACTGGATAAATTCTCAATAGTTTATGTATCAATTATTGAGAATGCCATGTTTGAATCCCGGAATTTAATTGACACCCTGTGTATGATGATGGACATATTTTTGGACATTCATACATTGTATCAATTTCCGCAAACATTGAAAAGTTTTAAAATGTTTTTCGAAGATAATATTCGCTTGTAACTAACTAAATTCACACAATTGCAACAACCTGTAACGACGCAACCGCTCGATGAATTGTCAAGAAATTTTTGTTTTATGCCAGCAGCAAAGTTGATCGCCAATCAAGCGTATCGAGGACAATGAATACGTCTATCTTGCGGAGATAGAAAATTTACATGAGCTCGAGCGAAGGCTCTTTTTGCGGTCAGCATTATATAACTGCTTACATCCATATTATTTCGCTTGTTCGCCAAAGATTTCTTGTAACGCTTCCAAAACGATAAGTTGCGGTGTAAAATGAAAAGTAAAAAATTGTCGAATTTTATGCTCGACCCCGGGCGAAGGTGAAATGAAAATGCGTGGAAGCTTGAAGTCAATGGTTTGCTACTCGTTCCCATTGCGATTCGATTGCTGAAAACCATTGGTGATCGTACTAAGAGGCGGATCGTACGAACGGAAGCAATTGATTCGATCTGGTAGAGCTTGGTTCGCATAACAAGTTTTTCTAAGCTGCTGACATTTTTGCGTAGATACAAGCTACAAATTGACATCAACGCGATGTAATCACTGATTTGCTGGAGCTTCGAGCTTTTGTTGAAATTATAAATTTTAGCGCATCAATAGCGTCGAAGTCTCTGTGAAGATGAAAGTTCAATCAGGAATTGTACTGCCAGAAGAAAGGTATAAACGAGTCTAAAAATCTCTTCGAAATTCGAGTTAACGAATGGGTGTAAACATATCAATTTCAATTTAATTAAATCAGTCATGTTACCAATAACATGTACTATAAACACGTTAAAGACAACATTGAATGAATGCAAACCGACACCACAGTTTTTGCCATATATATAAAAAAATGCAACATCACGTATTGCGAGAAAGGAGTAACCAAAACAAAACACCCGTAAAATATACAACAAAAAGCAACCAGCTTAACCAAAATAAACTTTCGCACTAACCACAGACGCCCGTCTCGACCATAGATGATGGAGTAAAGATAGTTCAGCTTTCGCTCTTGACCGTCCTCCTAAAAAAACGAGAAACTATTCCGCGTTCGAGGGACGCTGCCAAACAACGATGCGCGAGGGAATCAAGTTTCCCGCGCGACTGATGATATGGTTTCAGCAGTGTGAATCTGTCAGATATTATTACATTATTCTTTGTTGCTAATACTCATAATACTCCTTTTCAACAATTTTGTTGTAATGTGGGAATATGAAAAACAACGCGAGAACATTTTCTAGTGCCATTTAAAAGGATTTGAAAAAAAAACAAAAATGAGGTTCAAAATGATATTTAAACAACACACATTCGAAAAACCTCTTCTCCATCCTGCAACGCTCGATGTTTTAATGTTAACGAGTAAGAATTAACAAACATTAAACATACTTGTGCGCTGCAGCACCAGGGCTGCGTCTCTTGTGCTGTGCCTACGAGACCATATAAATGAAAGTGTCACGCCCGCACTAGACAACAACATGGCAATGGTTAATGAACTTTATGTTGTGTATACTGGAGCATTGAAAAAGCAGAAGACGACGCTGAGTGCCATTAACACAATTTATTTCTTACGATTCTAGAGCTCTGCTCCGATGCGAAGGCGTATCAAATAGGTCGACGTGAATGGAGTGTGTTATCGGGTCAATTCATATTGGATTCCGCTTAAGTAATTGCTGTGTAGCATTCTGCCTCTGCTACTAAACATCGAAGTATTCAGCGAACAAGACTCGATGAATCACGCGCTCGAACGCGCGCAACTCCCGTTGATCTGTTTGACCTTCCCACAAGTCTCGCAGCAACTGACGCAACTCGGACAGCAGCGGTGTGTAGTAGCATAGGAACCGGGCTAAACAGGTGTAAAATTGATTCCATTCACACGAAGGGACTGCCCGTAATGTACTGCAATAAATCTTACGTTAGATAACCACCCCGATTGAAGGTGACAGAAGTAAACAATCATGCGGGAAAACCGGTTCTCTGATCATCCAACCATTGGAAAATCGTTAAGCAAAGTTCTCACTATCTCACTATCCCATGATGAGGTGTGCACAGACATAGAAGTTTTTATTCTAATGACAAATCATGTGGGTCAGTGTGTGAAATTTTGATTAATTTTTATGGTAGTCGAGTGAGAAGCAAAAAAAACTAGCCGAAACGTAAGAAGTGATAATATATGAGCTAAACGTGAAGTGGTTCAACAAGTTCGTGGTTGAATGTAGAAAAACAAATTAGTTTGTATGTTTTATTAAAATTTTTCAACGTGCTTTCCTCTTGTACGATAAATGTTGCTGTTCAAAGCTTTTTTCAAACAAATGTTTGAACGACCAAACCGGAAAAATTGAAATTGAAATTGAAAAAATAATAATGGTCTATTCTTCGTGAATATCGACGAATAGTTTATTTATCGAAACATAATGTTTCGATGAAGGTGGGTGGGTTTAGGTGTACCGGTAAGTGGCGTAACTTGATTATTATTCCAGTAAATCAAATTTCCAGACATTCGTTGGAAAGCTACTGCCATTGCGCGTCTTTTTCTGTATATGTCAAAAAGTTGAAGCATAAAAAATTATAGGAGGTTGTGTTCAAGACACGACCGCATTGTTGACGTAGAACTACGCTGGAGTTTAAATTAAGTCGCTTGTTTATAACTGCGGATATTATTTTATAATGCTACGAAAATTTTGAAATAACCATTCTACCAGTTTGGTCGCCCTGAAATGTTTTTTTTTATTGTAGAATCATATGACGATAATCGTTTGATGATTCATTATTGTGCTCGCAGAACAATACATGCTCGAGATAAGCGCAGTTTTGCTACTGGCAAGCAAATCCAAATCACATTCAAAATTCCAGAACGATATTTACTTTCTTGGTGACTAAATAAACAAAATAAACTTTCTCTGGTCATCTCAACAACCTCGAAAAGAATAGCCCTGCTTCATTATCAACAAGATTAGCGCAAATGCAATCCTAGTTGAAAGCAGTTTTGCAACTGGCACGCGAACCCAAATAAACTAATAACTTATTATTACTTATTGAATAACTTTTTATTCGCCAAATAGTTTTTTTTTTGTTGCACAACCTTAACGCCTGCTTCACCATAGCGTCAGTTCAATGCATTGATGCAATGTCAAAGGCGCCAACGAAGCTGCTTCAAATGTTTATCTAACCCAATTAAAAAAGTTCAATGTTCATTCACAATGAATTTTTCGCCTCGTTCGCCCCGTTCTCATGGAACCGACAGTGGACTTTTCATTTGGAGAGCTTCGGCTCTGGGAACAACGCTAGAAAATAATTTATAGAAAAATTTTAGGCTTAGGAGATTTAGATCAGATGGAGAGCAGATTCTACATTATAGCGCCTGGCAACCTTATTTCTGGTTCGTCACTCTGACCACGGCTTTACTTCCATTCCGAAGGAAGAATGTCTGGAGTGAGAATTGAACTCGTAACCTTTAGCGAGAGAAATACGGATGTTAACCACTACTCTAGATCGCCCTCTCTTACACCGATGGAAATTTCAAAGTAGCAGGTAGGAATGATCTTACTAGCGAGAAAGTAACTGAAAGTGGAGTTCCACAAGGTGCAATCCTTTCGACCACTCTGTTCCAGGTAGCGATGAACTCGATATCTGATTTCATTCCTGATAGAATGAAGGATGTAGTAGGGGCAAATTGGTCATGGGGGGGGGGCAAAGTGATCACCTGCTTGTTTGGTAGTATAATTATCGATTATAGAAGCCGTATTGATAGTCACCTAGTCACTTTTATATATATATATAAAAGCCACAATATGCCACTCCAACTAAACCAAGCCTCATTGTGCGGAACGTTCAGTGTTTCTTACTACGTTTGTTTATGTAAGAGAAAATTTAAATTGAGACTCTAGGTGAATAGGCCAAGCTTATTTCATACATTTACCTACTATATCAAATATGATTTGTACAAATTTGGACGAAAAAAACGCATAAACCTATCCCATTTAACTTGATATGTGCGAGTGATCACTTTGCCCCCACTAGGTGACCACTTTACCTCCAACCTAAAAGAAGGTTCGATTTTTCACCTTTTTTTCTAATGATGAAAAATTTTCTATTTTGAATTTTTATAATGAAAGCCGTTTGCTATCTTGAACAACAATGAGTTGAACTATAATATTCTTCGAGAAATGAGGATTGAAGTGGTATGTGGACGCTGGAAATGGGCATATTCCTTAGGGTGACCACTATGCCCCCACTTGCCCTATCCTTTATGCAGATGACATACTTCTAATACCCTTAGGTTATGCAATACCAGGAAATGGATCCAAAAATTAATTAAAAGTGTATCGATGTGGGCAGACGAGGTAGGGTTCTAGAGATCAAGCATCCTCTTGAAAAAACTATGGGTGGGTTATATCTATGATCTATCCGCAAGGTTGACGTAGGACTGCCGTTAGCTTAGTAATCATTTGTTTGTATTGACTGAATTATTTATTGACCCTCCTATATTCGCGCATACGATCTGACAGACCGAAAATCAATAAGGTGGCTGAATTAAATGACTATTCAAACTCAATGAAGTTGAAAAAAAAATTTGTCTAGTTTTTTCATTCAATTATATCATTTTCATCAAATAAATACCAATAACGCCTAAAAATGCACAATAGCAATATTACAGAGTCACGCACAGTCTGTAAGGACACGAGTTACGATTTTGCGCGCGAGTACAGAAAAGTTAAACGAGTGTTTCAGTGAAACAATTTCCGAACAGAATTGGATCCAATATATTTACTTTGTAAGTTAATGAGTTCTATGTTGGGTCATTTCATGTATTGAGATAGATTACGTTTTTCTTTGCAAGAGAATTTAATTGATGATGATGATGACTCACCTCATACCCATACAAAAGTTTGAACAGGTCGATTTATCTTATAGATAGTATTTATGTTTGCATTAAAGTTAAGCGACCAGCATTATAAAGCAAAAACAAAAACGAACTGTTGCAGGCATGAATTTCTATTAATCGAACATTATAAATTGGCGGAAACTGTAAAAAAAACAATGTTTCTATCCGTATCGACATTGACATAATCATAGTCTCAACTTCAGATCCAAAGCTTTCTCAAGGCCTGTCAAGAAAATTTCCAACCCGGGAAGATCCTTGAATGATTGAGAATTTAACCCAACATCTAAAAGTGTCAACTAAGAACATATTAGAGATCTGCCACTATTCAGAAATACTCGATATAACCATCTTATGAATGATAGATATGATTGTTTACGACAATTCTGAATGAGCTATCCCCATTCCAGTTTCCACTTCAGACCCCATACAAAATTTCATTGTGTACGAGGGTCACTATTTATATTTCGGGAATAGGAACAAAAACAAATAGTTAAGCTGCGAATATATTTTTATTGTTTTTCAAAGTACTCGCCACGATGATCGATACACTTTTAACCAATTTTAACCAAGCGCTTAAACCAATTTTCAAAGCATTTATTCCAATCGACACAAGCCTTTTTTTGAGCGATTGTCAAATTATGTGGGATCCAACGTGAACATAATTTTCGCACAACTAAGTGTTCATGTAAAATCGCATATATGCTGGTGGAACTAATGCTTAGGGATGCCTCAATCTCACAATAGGTTACATGACGATCTTGCTTAATCATTTCGTGCACAGCATCGATGTTTTCTGGCACTAGTCGATTTTGGACGACCTTCACGAAACTCGTCGAACAGCGAACTACGACCACGATTGAATTCACTATACCAGCGATACACAGTGGTTTTTGATGGAGCTTCATCGCCAAAAGTCAAATTAAGTTGATTGACGCACTCTTGTTGTGATAATCCACGTCGAAAGTCGTAAAAAATCATCGAACGAATATGTTCACGATTCAGTTCCATTTTTTTGCCGAGACCAAACTTTCAACTAGAAATAAAATAAACAAATAGCGTCCGTATGACAAAATGTTCTGAGTACGTATATCAAAAATGTCAAACTTTACGATGGAACCGTCAGATGGACTCACATGACATCAGTGTTGCCAATTCCCGAAATATAAATAGTGACCCTCGTATCAGTGTTCTGCCAGTGTTCATTATTAACATAGTCGATAGTCCATTGAGAAGTCTGGCTGTCCGTTATCCTTTTATGTATGGCATGATACTTTGGTCATTTGATTCATTTATCGCGGACTTCCAAAATATGTGAACGAATGAATTGTCAAACGATCGAAGATTGTATCGAAGTTCATTGAAGTTACTGCATCTCTCAAGTGTAAGTACTTCTCGACCCACAAATTTGCTTGACATGCACTTCAAACACATATTGTCAATGATGAATCGACGTTTTACTAAATCATCAAACGGTATGCGCAGAAATTTGGTGACCCGAAGACATAACTTCCAATGCGGTCTTAAATAACCGAGCGGTTTGGTGAGGTTTTTGTAAACTTTATGGGTTATTCGTCTCTAGCCTTGCGGAAGGCCCTTTTGGAAAATTAACTAAACTTCGAAAGACAGATTTTTAACTCGCTCGCGGCACACCGGCAGCCAATGTTGATGCTAATCTGCAGTGCCGATTTCAAGGTTGGTTTTGAAGTCCGTGTTGGGGGAAATTATCGCATTGCCTGTCTGTCTGACTGATGGGTCTGTTACGATGACTCCTTAACCATTGAGGCAATGCTAAAACTAGCATTCAAGTTCCCGATAAATTTAGCACCAACATCTACTTAAAAGTATCGCCTCACTTAAAAGTATAATTTTGGGTATTGGGGCATAGGGAGATGGATGACTGTTATTCAGCTTAAAGTATATGAGTGGCTCGGAATGCAAGGGGTGTAAGTGACTTGATCGATTTCTCTTCATCAACTTTTTATTTAGTTAATAACTCAACTGCAAAAACGTTCCAATTTAAGTTTGCTATACAATCCCATAGATGAGGTTATGATCTATCTTGCACATTTTCAAATACAGCTGGGAATGTATTTAAGTTATGACCAAAAGAGAGAGTCGATGTAGAGAAATCGATCAAATCACTTACATCCCTTTTATTCTAAGCCCCTCATATATAATCCAATACAACAACCTACGACAATCGTTGCCGAAGATAGATGAATGATGAGCAACATTTAGGCTCCTTTAGATTATTTTTTAGGCTTAGGAGAACATAGCAGTCACGCTTACCTCTCCCTATCGGCACTAGCAACTGATAACTCATGCTGGCCTACTGCACTCGTCGTTTGAATTAGTTCTAGTGAATACGTTTCTAATACAACAACATTCTTTATTTCTTGAATTTGTAAAATATTTGATGGGACATATCGCCGGGAGAATTGTTTCTAGACGAGTTTTCTTGGCTACCTTCTCAGATAACCCTCCACCGTCGCGATAGAAGTTTTGTACAGAGTATGCGCGATGAACAACAGACAGTTCTCTCGGCAACCTTTTCAAATTTCCTAAATATACGCACGATGAACAAAAAAAAACATATCGCCAGGACGATTGATTTAAGAGGGATTCTCTCGGTTACCTTCTGTAGTTTCCACATTTAATATCTGCCGCCAAATTTGAGATTTGAGATTTTTGGATTTTGCGTTTTGTCGACTGGTTGATAGTTCGTGTTTACATGAACAAATCACTTACCTCAGTGAATCCTGATTCTTACCCACCCCACTAACAACTATCTCTTCCATGATAATCGCAAGGAAACACGCTATAGAGCCGACCCTTCTGGCTACGAATATCATACTAACATTCCTTCCCTTCCCCTGGTGACTGTGAGGTCGTGGCCGAACGCAGTTTTGTACACCAATTGTTTATACTGGTTCGATGGCGTGTTTTTGATTTCGGTGTCAAACGATCCCCGAAAAATGATTCGGGGATTTTGCACCATGGTCACCTTCGCCAAATACTATTAGTGTCTACGTTTTCTTTCCGGTTGAAAATCAAACAGCTACCAGTCAAATCTTCCTGCGACTTGTTTCTTTTTGATCGAGTCAATAATCCATAATAAGGGAACGTGTTCCAAAAGAGGGTGATGACAATCACGGAATATGCCTCAGACGTATTTCGACGTCAGAGAGCATCACACATGTCGTAGTGGGAGCTTCGGGTTCAATTCTTGTTCAGATTGTGGATGTTTTGTCAAAAGAAAATATACCTAACTGCACTTCGACATGCGGGCTTTGAAGCATAGCACCTGTTAGCGTTATCATTCCAACTGATATCTCTGGGTTGTCTTGATTTAGGGAAACTATGATCACGACGATATCAATTTGATGTTCATTAATCATATTAAACTTTTCTAGGCTTAATCTTGATCAGAAAATCAGCAAAATACTGAATTGCTCATTTAGAACAATAAATTGAGGTTCATCATGAATATAGGTAAAGTGGGAGTCAAACCATAAAATGCACATGATTATTAGCATGGAGAGCAATTAGTGACTACACAATCGTGTGTACTACTGCTTCTATAAAAAAAAACAATATATTATCAATCTAATATTAGATATACGCAATCAAACTAATTAAACTTAATTTCAGTAAATGCGACTAACGATGATGAATCATTTAGCAACTACGGCTGACGCATGCAAAATGAATCTGATCCTGTCTTGCCATAACATTATACGTACTTGAATGTTCGGTTTAAAAACTAATATGTGCCTTCTTTATTTCAATACAATCCAATACAGAAATTTCCCGTCTCACGATGGCCAATGCGGATCAAAGTGGAGTTGATCAAACGGACCAAAGCATGCAGAAAAATTACTTCAACAGCAGTGGTGCATCGAGATTTTTACCACCCGTTCTCAAGCTGTTGGAGCTGGTAAGTTGCCGAAATGTATTCAGTAATAATATCTATTCGATATTCGGAAATATACAGGCTTTAGTATTTGATAATCGGAAAATACTACACTTGTTAGCTTTGCGCAAATAGATGGAATCTAAACACTGTGATTTTTCTCGAACGACCGACGAATAAAGATCACAATGAGTGTGATATAAATGCCCACTTAGAGCCACTGGAGAACAGATTATCCCCTTACTGTGCGAATCTCATTGACGGAATATTCACTAGAATGAACAAACGCTGCAGAAAACATGCAATCCATCAGCGGAAATCTTATTGCCGCACGTTAGAAATAGATATACCGCCCCCTCTCCTGTAGACGAACGATTGTTTCTCTTCCAAAGGCACAACTTGTCGTTTTCTCAGCGGCGCAAAACACAACTAGACTTGCGTGATATATGTAGATGCTTTAATAATTACACAACATCCGATAATACATTCTAAATGCAATCTTGTAATATTCAGATGAGTCATTTACTAATTACTCATACGTGATTTGTATACAGAACTAACAGTCTCATAATTTTGATTTCCTTGATTTTCATTCTTGTCTAAATCTTCTGATCTTCTAGTTTGTCGCTATTATCTGCATCGGACTCATCGACGATCCGGCGAACAACTCCCGGTTCCGGGTTTTCATGATGGCTCGCACATCTGCCCTAGCCTATTCAACATTCGTGCCATTTCTCATCTTCTCGGTGATATATCTTTTCGGGAAAATTATAAGAGAAAAGTGAGTATATTGAACAACTGTACGGTATCGAAACGGCTGCTGAGTAACATATCTGCTATAAAGTATTCCATGGAAGATCCAATCCCTGCTGAATTTGACGGCGTTCATCCTGTATCTTGCGACGGCAGTTTGTATCTTGAATGATTGGGCGGATACGAAGAATAGAAATTATTGGCCTCCCAATACCCAAAGGTAAATCATAAACCTTCCAATGATTTTTGATCCAAATTCGAATTGTTATTTGTAGGATGGACTTTCAGTGTGGCGCAGGAGCAGTTGCTATCGTTGGCGTGCTGCTCTACCTCCTGGACCTGATAATAACAATTCGCTTGGGCATAAATGGCGATATTGAATAATTGACTAAATCCAAGGGCCGATGGCCACATAAAAACTACAACCAGACTTATATAAAATTCCGTCCAATTTCAATCAGATGACTAGAAAACGTACATACGAACACAATGGACCAAAAAGTAGCTTAAGGGAGAAAGTACTATGTAAATGTTTTAAAATTGTTTTAAATTATTTCATTGTTACGTCACAAACAGACAGTTGCTAATTTTACATCGAATAATGAATTACAATGAATCACAGATGCACTAGCGATAAGATGATTTTGTCATATCTGGCAGGCCATATGATTTAGGTTTAGAACGACTATGTACAAATCAGGAGCTTGAAATTAACGTATCAGAAAACCAAGTTAACAGAGAGAAATGGAATCAACGTAAAGTCGATGTTAATGTTCAGTTATTTTTCACAGAATAAAATTATTTTTCAATCGCAACGGCAATTGCCATGTGCCACATCAATACAATTTGATTAAAATAGTTATAAGAATAAAATCGAGGAATCCGAGCTCGATATGGTTTTAAATAAAACATAATCATGATAGTTATATGCCACGAAGAGAATAAAACTACAAAATGTTATACCTAGTTCGAAATTCTGCAGATAATTGAAACAATGACAACTACCCTATCAAATTAGACAGAATCAACAGCAAACTTTTTCGACACATGAATTGAAAACTGATTTACCAATATGGCACGATATTTCCTCGAGATGTTTAACAAAACAGTAAAATTACTCGAATATTACTTGCTTCCGAAATTCAATGCTTTTTGCAAATACCTAGTTAGTGTTATTGGATGAATGCCTATTAGTATCTTTAATGATGGCCCGCAGTGTTCCAGTAAGTACCGTAACTCCGTCATATTCTGCGCAGTTAGGACTTTTCAAAGCTTAACCATTCTGTAACAAAAATAATAGGTTGGGGAAAAAGTAATTCATTATTTTTCGGTGAAATTCAAAATTATTTTTAATATATTTCGGATTGTCCGATTTGGGTCAAATATGAACCATTTGTTGTAAAATGTGTTGCCATTCTAAAGGTAGCTTCATAATGTGGTGAAAAACTATAGCAATAGATTTTTACAATCTTCTCTTGATCCTAATTTCTTATCACACTGGAAAATTTTCAATGCGAGAAAAAGGTGGAATCTCTTGGTGCCAGGTCCAGACTATACGGTGGATGCATTGAAACATCTCAATCCAGCTCTCGGAAGTGTGTGGCCTTGCGGTGTCCTGATGCGACACAATGCCTCATCTGTTGGCCAATTTTGGACGTTTCTGGTCAATCGCTGGTTTCAAACGGTCCATTTATTGTTAGTAGAGATCTGAATTTAGTGTATTGCACTAAAAAAAGTAAAAAAAAAATTTAAAAAATCAATTAAATTACACGTATTTTACTGTTGCAGTTGCACCATAAACATCATTTTCGCCTTTTATGAAAGAAAAGTGTGAAATATACCGGATTTTCTCTTTGTTGACCTCCAATGTTAATACCCTGTGACCAGGCTTGCCAATAATATTTTTGAAAAAACTGGAAGATTGCTCTTAAAAAAACTGAAAGAAAACTGGATCCTGTAAAACCTTTTTATTTTAATAAGACCGGCTATGATTTATCTAAATTGATTTTTTTACCCATTTCAATGCTTGAGAAATAGATTTTTTTTATGCTTCGTGTAGTGTTTATATGTAGTTCATAAAACTGTAACTGTAATTACTATGAAACAATATTTGAGGGATGGTTTTATTTGGGCAAAACTTGAGGAGTTTCGTATTTATCGCTTCATAAAATCCATAAAATCGCTGATAGAAGGGCGTAGCGTATAGTTCGATACCTCAAAAAGGCACGGATCAACATGAGATACGAGGTAAATTACCAATAAAAATACCATAAACAACTTCTCATAATGTTATTTTAATACTCAAATAACCACAAACAACGTTGCTCAAGTATTACTTTAGTATTGAAATTATCAAATTTTGGTATTGAGAAGCTATTTTTCTAATTTTTTGGAAATTATTCATTGCTAATTTACATCTTATATTAGGGTTGTACAAACCAAATTTCGGTATCAAGATCAATATGAGGGACCCTTAAATATTTCCTCTAGCTCGAGAAAGTACTTTTGAAAAAATATGCATAGTATGCTTTCTTGCAAAATATACACTATGGTCCACATGCATTTTATGCATGTTAGCTATCAGCTATTAAGGGGAGTTTGTTTGCATTAATTGAATTAATTATATTTAGAACTAAAATTCCTTCGAGTGACTATGAGAAACTTATATCCATTTGTTGTAAACGGAAGCAAGGTTACTTGGGTTTTATATTTATATCAATTAAAGTCAATGGAAACCATTTACTCTATTACCTTCTCAGAGCCTGCATAAACATTTATTGTACATGAAATGGATGAAACCAGGGCACACATATGAAACACTGGATAAAACTGGACGATATTCCAAAAAACTGGAAGATTTTAGGGTTTAACTGGATGACTGGATCGAGAAAAAAAACTGGAAGAATCCAGTTTATGTCATGTCAAACTGGAACATTAACAACGCTGCCTGTGACTCACAACTGAATGGATTAGTGTGAAATGTCACCTTTACAACGAACCTAAACTTGAAATTGCATGATCGAAATTATGCGAGATATTGGTCACTACCGAGAAAATAATGGATAACTTTTTCCCCAACCTAATATATGCACCATATCACAAAACAAATAATGCAGTATAGAAGCTACATGAATACAGCCATTCCATCCAAAACCGATATAGTGGTTCTCATATTTTCGTGAAAAGTGGTAGTTTTGTTCTTTATCGCAAAACATAAGACCCGTATTTTTTTTTATTTTTTCAGTAGGGTGACCATCTCCATTTTAGGGTTGTCCAAAAAATCAACTTTTTCCTCTTTTTTCCAAAAATGATTTTTTTCAAAAATCCATTACTTTTGGATTACTAGACCGATTCAGATGATCGACATATCATTGTGTTCATAGTCTCGGGACCAAGGACGCTATATTTTTTATATTTTTTCTAAAAGGTTGAGGATTTTTCGCATAACATATGTCGAAACCAGAGAGGCGTTTTTTTCGTTTTTGAGTTATGATTTGTCAAAGTTAACCGATGGCCCAAAAAAGTCATTTTTCCCTTTTTTTCCAAAAATGTGTTACTTTTAAAGTACTGGATCGATTCAAATGATCGATATCAAATTAAAGCCAATTAGCTAGCTAGTTAGAAAAAAAAGTAATTGAGTTCGGTTCATTTGTCATGAACTGCAGGGGCATTGGTGCTTGAATTTGATGTTGTCAATATCTTGCGCTGTCAGTAAAATGAGTCTGAGATTTTGCTCTTCTGATGTACCATTATCTATCATCCATAGAAACTCCACATTAACTCAGAAACAGGTTCATAAGACATTAAGATTCGTTAAAAAAAAGTATAAACTGATACATGGTGGCATACAATATGAGATTAGCATGATTCTTTGCTGTGGCGGCTGAGAGCAGACAAACGACCGCAAAGGGTTAAATCATGAGAATGATCTAACTGTTCTTCCACCTCCTATTCCTCCTATAGTTTTACGCTGCCCGGTTAGTCCAAAACATAGAATATTCATCTCGTATAACACCTGCTGGCATTTATAATCGAACCAATTGACTCATCGTCTTGGTTCCACGTAATCAAGGATGTTCTCTGCTACGCTATTGGTGGCCGTTTCAATCATTTCGTGTCACATTCTAATCACAAGCTCCTATATACAGTGGTGAAAATAAATATAAAGGTGAGCATCTGTATAGTGCTCACAGAGTCACCCGTGTGCTGAAGATTGTGTTACCCTGTGAAATACGTGCAGGTGGTATGCGCGCATTCTACTACCAAGGCGCCTAGGTGAAACAATCATATGAAATGCACTTTCAGCCATATTGGAATTGCTGTCGGTATTGTTTACAAACAGTTCTGGTGAAAATCTCTACCCGGTCGGAAGAACAGGAAAATCATCAGAATGCTGCCAGCGGCTCTCTACAAACTGCTACGATGGCTACGATGCCTATTCGAAAAATGCCAATTTATGTGAAAAAGAAGGGATGATTTTGTAGAATTTCATTCGCATTCAATTCATCCACTACTCTCGCATCTGAAAATGCAAAAATAGCGTATCCTAGCAATAATAAAACAAACAACCCCCGCTCCACAAGCCGTAATCCCTTTCTTATTGAAGTGATAATGTTGCTTCACCTGTTATACATTTATATAAGCGCCAAATGGAAAAGCGTCATTTTCGGCTAGGAAAAAAATATGAAAGCAGAAAAGATATTTAAACGACAAAAGTTACTGCATGAAATCGGAAGACAGGTAATTTTATATTGTAACTAGCTAACCCGGCAAACTTCGTCCCGCCCATTTACTTGATTAATTCTCGAGTAATGCAGAAATTTGTGTTTTATTTGTATGGCAGCCACCCCTAAGAGAGGGGGGAGGGGTATCTAACCACCATAGAAACATTCATTGCACCCTAAAGTTTCCATATGCCTAATTTGGTTTAATTTGCTTGATTAATTCTCGGGTAATGCAAAAATTTGTGTTTCATTTGTATGACAGCCCCCTCTAAGAGAGGGGGAAGGAGTATCTTATCACCATAGAAACATTTATTGCATCCTAAAACCTCCACATGCCAAATTTGGTTTCATTTGCTTGATTAATTCTCGAGTAATGCAGAAATTTGTGTTTCATTTGTATGGCAGCCCCCCCTTTGAGTGGGGGAAGGACTGTCTAACCATCATAGAAACATTTATTGCACCCTAAAACTTTCACATGCCAACTTTGGTTTCGTTTGCTTGGTTAATTTCCGAGTAATGCAGACATTTGTGTTTCATTTGTATGGCAGCCCCCCCTTAGAGAGGGGGAGGGGTCTCAAAATATCACGAAAATCTTCCCCGGCCCCAAAAACCCCTACATACCAATTTTCATGTCGATCGGTTCAGTAGTTTCCGAGTCTATAAGAATCAGACAGACAGACAGACATCACTCCATTTTTATATATATAGATTGATAGATTGACGCCTACCACTTGCTATTTCACGTAAGTTAATGTTTGCTTTCATATGTTTCATGCGGCTACTTCATGGAAAAGAGTTGGCTGTAGAAGAAATTGGGAAAATAATGACTTATCGTGAAATGCACCTCAGCAACAGGCAAATCGCTTCGAAAATCAGTCGTTCCCGGTCTGGTATTAACAATTTTGTGAGAATAGATGATAATTATGACAAAAATTATAAGAGGTTGTGTCCAAGACACGACCGCATTGTTAACGTAGAACTACGCTGTTATTTTATTCAAGTCGCTTGTTTATAACTTCGGATATTATTTTATAATACTGTGAAATTTTAGAAATAACTGTTTAGTAGAATGGTTTGATCGCCCTGAAATGGCATTTTAAATTGTAGAATCAGTTGTTGATAATTCATTGATGATTCATTGTCACCCTCGCAGAACAATACCCTAGTCCTATCGTATGTCACCATTTGTTTCATGTCAATGCTTTGAAAATTTGCCTCGAACGCTATTCCGGTGGCCTTTTTTGCAATTGACATAGACTCGGCTGCAGTCGATTATATACTTGTTGCACCAGTACCATTATTCCACATCTTATAACTACATCCATATATCTTTGGCACCGTATGGAAACAACAACAAGAACAATATTCGCAAGTATCAAATATCATACTACCTGTTATTTAGTATTGCCTCAGTGGAATCGCACCTCTAGGAATCGTTCGTACAACGTAAATCAAGCGCCAAACAAGCGTTTGTTATAGCATGCATACAGAGCCATACATTGGTGGCTCAAAGCTACTAGAAATATAAACACTTCTCATCATTTTGCTATCATCTATTCTCAAAAAACGCTTCTGTTAATATTGGCTGGCCTCGAAAAAAGTTGCATTACTTTCTCATGCTCCAGATAAGCGCAGCTGTCATCCTTAATGGAGAAAGTTTTGCTACTGGCGAGCGAAACCAAATCACATACAATATTCCGGAACGACATTTACTTTCATGGTGACTAAATAAACGAAATAATCTCTTTCTGTTAACCTCAACAACTTCGAAAAAAGTAGCATTGCTGAATATTTGCCTCAGCAGAGATTCATTACTAATACCCTAGCGCAAATATTTCCCTCCCACTATCTCCCTCCTTGTTTAAATTTATCATTACGGCTGCATAATTTGCACCACCAATGCACACGGGAGCAGATACAAATGGGGTTTCAACGTAGCGAAGATGCACTATTTTTACGTACGGGCTATGAAGCACGCACGCACACAAATATCCATATATCGATGGCTTGAAGCATCTAAATATACACACACTTATCTCCGTTTTGCGCTCTTCTCAACAGTCTTTTCTGTTAATATTGCCTATCTAGATTAGCTGTTAGCTGTTTTAGCTCAGCTGTTAGCCTTGGTGGAAAGAGTTTTGCCACCGTCATGCGAAACCAAATCACAGGCATAATTCCAGAACAATTATTTTCTTGGTAAGCCGACGATAGCCTAACTTGATAATTCCCCACACAATTGTGTAGTTCAAAACATTAATGCAATGGCATCAGTTTGATGCAATGATTGCAATGCAATGCGAGTGAGTAACTTGGTCGCGTCCACCCCAATTGCTTTAAGAAAGGCACTCGATCCCTCGCCATCCAGCTCGCCCAGCAATGGTGTTGTCCAGTCGGTGTCCCTACGAAGAATGAACGTTTGCCTCAGCGAGATCCACTGTTTATAGGCACTGTAGGCAAATATTCCCCTTCGTTCTTCTTCTTTTCCTTTGTTCACGGAGATTGTGATCCCCGATAATCGTTCGATTAATCGAATACTTCCTACAGAAATCGATTATTAATCGAACGAATACTGCACAACCAATAATCGAAGCGAACGAATAATTTACGTCGATTAATCGATCCAAACTCAGAGAGAAAAAAACGTACGGCCGCTGCAGTTTTATCCTGAAAATAAATCGTTATCTTTGACGCTTCCCTAAGTTCGTAAACAAAGCTCAATGCCGTCAACGTGAATTGAGCTTCGTTTACGACTTTAGGGGTGAGTAAAAGATAATAATTGATTTTCAGGCGGAATGAACACTTTTTTGATTCCATATGGCTTTCTAGCAAATGAGAAATATTAATCTAACTAATTATTTCTCTCAGTGTGGCGATTAATCGATTATTTGGGCCTATTAATCGTATCGAATATCAAACTGCTGAAAACTATTCAATTAACTGATGTACGATTAATTTCAAAAATCGGGGATCACTACACGGAGACTTTAAATCTTACGATTTCCCCTTCGTTGCTCGTTATTGACAGCTCTGTTTGGGAAATCACACAAATGGACAGAACAAATGTATGGGGAAATGAGATTGCTTCCAATTTTCATCAATTTAAACCATATACAGACAATGGGTAGTAATGTATAGCATATCAAACAAATCTTAGAGAATTTCCGATTCGATTGGTATGTCAATCGTGAAAATCCGTTCATAGCAAAAATAGTTATTAACGTTAACTTTATTTCATAAAAACGTGACCAGTTTTCTGATTTGACACCCTTGATGTAAGACGTAGTTCTACGTCAAAAACGTCGCTCCGGCCGAAAAGATGTCATATCAAAACGGGATTGTAGAGAAATTCTTCGAAAAGCAATCGGACAGAACATGATTTCTCATGAAATAAAGGTCAGCTTCCCGTAAGTGTAAGACGTGTCAGATTTTACAGGAGAGTGTATTTGCTGTTTGGAGTAAAAGACAACCAAAACCTCGACTGACCGAACATCATAAAATGATTAGAGATGTTGTTTTCAGCGATGAGAAGAGATTCAATTTGGGTGGTTCAGATGGGTTTCAACATTATTGGAATGATCTGCGTAATCATACTCAGTGGATCGGTAATGGTTGGGAGCGTATTTTGCTATAACGGTAACCTACCAATTGTTTTTTTTCGTACAATATGAACTCAAAATATTACACAGACATGCTGGGAGAAGTTCTAACTGATGCTGCAGAAAGGATTGTTGCTGAGAATTTTATTTTTCAGCAAGACTGCAATTGTTATCCGATCACAATATCGTTGTTTCATTTCTTCTATCTTACCGGATCTCAATCTGGTAATTAATAATCCGAAACGTTTATCGTATGGGACGTCAATTTCAATTCTCACAACTGAAACAAGCCATAAAGGAGAAATGGGCAAAAATTGACAAATCTTTTTGATTCAATGCAAAATCGATCGATTGAAGTGTTGAAAATGGAGGCAAAACAAAATATTGATTTAGAAAAATTCTTCTACATGTCCTCAGCTTCCGATCGTAAGTCCGTGTATTGTGGTTGATTATTTTTTGTGGTGTGGTTTGTAAAGCCCCCCACTACCTCAAAGGAGGTCCACCGTGAAACGGTTGTTTTACGTCCCGAGTACCACCAGGTCTAGACAGAGACACTTATAGCGACGTCAAATAGCATAGAGAAGCTGTTTCCGAGGTTTTGTGACTTTTCTTAGAGACTGGAAATGTCCATTGCTCATCTCACCATACCCTAGACAGTTTCCCTGAGCCCGAAGTCGATTCGAAGTCCCCACATTATTAAGCGCCGCCGCCAGGCCATGAGGCCACCATTGTGACTGTTTGCAAATCATGAAATTAAGCAAGCAACGCTTTTTAAAAGTGCCTTCAAGATTAAAGCCATATCTAGTGTTCTAAAAATAAGGAGGGAGAGTTCCACGAGCAAATAAGTAGCTATGGAAACTGTGGCAAGTCAACAGATGTGAATATCTATTCAATATAGAATTTACTATTGAACTAACAAGTTGATGCTAATAAATTGTTGGATAAGTCAAATCCAGTTTCATAATTTCTGAAAGCAATTCTACGAGGTTCGTAGTTCTTTTGGTGAACATAATCATGAATCCATTTGCTCAAAATAGGAGCAGAGCCAACTAATATGAATTCTCACCAGTAAGAAATTCTACAGAGTTTACTTTAGCTTCAGCTTTGAATCTCACGAGTGAGCCTACTCTAAAACCTAATTTCATCATGTACTGTTCCAGATGCATCAAAATCACCCTCGAGTGTTGGAAACTATTGAGAAAAGCAAACAATTTACTCACCTGTGTCGATTCCTCTCCAAAAACATTGTCGAAATAGTAAACCTTCGGAGGCTCACTAGAGTTTGCGTTCGGCTTATAAACCGTAATACATCGGTTGCACGGATCTGCTTTAATAATATTCTGGGAACCAGCTTCAATCTCATTTTTATCCATGGGACGAACACGGACAACAACCCGTACATTTTCTATTTCGCCCTCCGATTTAGATTCCTCCTAAAATAACTTATCCGTTACCAATTGCCTGATTATAACATAATTTACCTCACATACCGGCATTTTCGGGTATATCTGTATAGTTTTTCGAAAAATTTAGTAGGAAAATTGACTCACTAAGCACCAGACAGCACAACAAATGATTGCACAAACAAATCTAGGATGAAAATTCGATCCGTTTTGCAATTTTAATTATGTTTTGTTTGACAACCAATGAGTGTAGGTGAAGTTAGCTCAATTTCGCAGCACTGAAGTCAAATGTACAGTGATATGTGGAAATAAATAATAAAAAAAAACACAGGGTGTGTGCTTGAGCACAATTCGTGCACTGAGAGAAATAATTAGCAAATATAACAATTTTTTTGGTGAATGCCATCAATCTATAGTCATTTTCTACCGTTCCAATTATTGGTATATCCTACTAGGGAAAATTAAAACACATATGCCAAGTAGGTGCTCCTGTGGTTGAGAGGTTAGCGTCCCATATTATCATGCCGGGGGATCAGGTTCGATTCCCGTTCTGGCCAGGAATTTTTCGTCAAAGAAATTTCTTCCAACTTGCACTGTGGTCATTTCAGAATATATTCAAGGTGTGTTATCCGTCATAGAAATCTCAACTGTGGAACAACTAATAAAAATGACGCAAGTAACACCCACGTTCAGAAGGCAAAAGTTCAACTGGGAACGTTAGTGCCATCCAAGAAGCTATGTCAAGTAGAACTATAATTCATAAGCCGCTACATCTTTCCGGGCAAAAATGCACGTACATATTAGAATTATATCAAAACTCCTAAACGCTCTTACACGATCAGTAGCATTGATATTATCAGTAAAGACAATACTAGCTAAAATCACTCCATTCCGCATTATCATTATTCTTCAACCTCAAATGATCATTTTTTTATTACTTGGAGGAATGCAGCAACTCTTGCCTCCATAGTCGTAAGAGAAATAAACACATTTTCTAAATGAAAATTATCAATGAAAATTAATGTTATTGTGTCAAATAAACACCCCCATCAATAATTTGAATGGTTTGCAGAAGCAAACAATGAAAACATCTTGAACGGCACATATTTCTAATAATGGTTTCTAATGATAATTTCAAAAATTTGATCTGTTCTTACAATATCTTTCAGAAATGGATGAAGAAGGTTCAGAACAATAGGTTATGAACATTCAATAAAACATTTAGAAGTTTTTCTTATTGATCTATTAACAATTTAAAACTGTATTTTTTCATAGTAATCTTAATGGCATATGCTCGATTCGAAGATGTCGACAGCGTATCTTACCAGTATGCTCCACCCACGAATTTGGGAAAAAGATGTCGGCGCTGCTTCGTCGCCATCGCGAATTTACATTTGACGAATTTACGATGGTTTTACTACCAGATGGCGCAGCGAGTAAAATGATGATGTTTTGTTTTTCTGGTATGAAATTCGTTCAAATTTTAGAGAAAAATCAGAATTTATCTTCCAATTTTCCGGTTTCACGTATTCTTTCTGAGCTAAAAAGGTTAGAAAATCGACATTTTATAATTTGGTATTTATATTTTGAAGAATTGCTTGGTATAAGTGTTGTAACTTTCATTTTTTCTCAACTAGATAAACGATGAGTAGCATGTGTTGCGTTAAAAATACTGCAAATCCTTCTCGTATCAACCCTCACATTATCAATGATGGAAATATACAAAATCGGAATGGGTAACGACCCTGTGAATCAATGGCCTACGTAGGCATTTTGCTGACAACTAAGAAATAATGTTCACACGATGGAGACCTGCATCAGCGATTATCGGCCCTCCGAGGCGTAATAAAACGCACTACAATGTATGGAACAGAGCGAGTTCCAAAAAATCATCCGTAATCTAAACACACAACAATGTTCGGTAGTGACAAAGTTGAAAATTCAATCACCATGCACGATATCGCGTCCTATTCCGTGGACGGCGCATTTATCGTGGCGATAATAATCGCCATCATCATCTACCATTGGCGGAGGAACGCCAAGCGACTACAACAACTGGAAGGGGCGCAGCGGAGAAACCGCCTGGACCATGCGAGCGCTGTTTGAGCGGACGGCGCGGGCCACCCATGCAGAGGAGCACATTTTGTGCTTACCAAGCACCAAGCATCAAATGCACACGAAGGCAAGAAAATCCAGACCATGGCAAACTCTGTAAATTTAAGAAATAAAATAGACCAGTCTAGATTCAATCTCGGAAGTATTTATCCGAATCCATGTTGGGCTCTTGCCCGACATTAGTGATTCAACAACATTTAGTTTTAATCAAAAACAAATGATATCATCTAACTTAATATGAGAAGATTTTATTCGCATCAGATATGTTGCTTCATGTAATAGGGTAACGAGCTTTTTAGTAAATGGTGACAAAATCTTGAATTAAATAATATCTGGTAGTAATTTTATTTTTAAATAATAAATTTAAAGTGTTTTATGCATTCAAGTAACAGCAAGTAATAACTTTCATTCAAATTTTAAGAACATAAAATTGCCTTTGGGACCGCTAACCTGATAGAGAGGAAATTTGCTCTCAAACATAAATTTTAACCCAAGATTTCGCACGATATCCTAGACACCTCGAATTATAGTGTCCCTGCCCTATCACAGTCACGATGGAGCGATTATTGCCCGTCATATCAATTTTGTCAACCTTACACGATTATTGTTATTGTCATTCTGATGAAGTAATGTCAGTTTTATTTATCGTGTAAGGGACCCTTTACCTCCGTATTTCCTCAAAGCAACAATAAAAAAAAGGATAATGCGTGCTAATATTTGCTTTACCAAAGGTGTTTGATAGTTTTATACAGTTTTTCTTCTAAAAAAATCTGGGTGCGTAGATAGAAACCACAAGATGATTTTATATACTCGTGTATACTCATGAATAATCCCCGCAAACATTAAGTCTCATAACTTGGCATATTATAGGTCACATATAAAGTGAGATCGAATCAAAATCATAGGTAATGTCGCGTAAGGTATGCATTGTGTTCATCCAAAATCGTATGAAATGCAAAAACCTCGATTTTATCTATCGCTACAGATTAAGTCGTAATTCGGTAAAACCAGCATCGGTTTCATAATATACGCTATAGTGCAATTCCAAATTAAATCGAACTAATGCTAACATTGTCGCTACGTTTTGTTTCAACATGTCATCAAATGTTTTTCAACGTAACTACTAAACATATATTTTTACCATAAGGATGTATTTGGAAAAAATGTTGAAAATTATAAGCAAATTCCTAAAATTTCTTGAACATGGCGGTATAAAAGTAGAAACATATTAAAAGAGCCTATTTACTATAAAAAGACAATCAATTATAAATATTTTTTTTTATATGGCTGCATTTAGAAGGAAATTGATAAAGAACTTTTTTGTTTTAAATTACATCAGAATTCATAATGTGTGCTTAAAAATTATTATTAACATACAAAAACTCCATGTTTCGAAAATTCAAAAAAAAATTCGATGTTCCACAAAGTTTGTCAAAAATAGTTTGATCATCTTGGACTATTTTTTTAGATTTTCTACGTGATTTATATTTTATATGAAAAAACTACGTATTTTAGATATTGCAAATTTAAGTTCTTTTGTAAATAAAAAAAAAAGTTATATTTTTTCTCAGTGTATAATTTTTCACGTTTGGACATCAATACTCTATAACTCTTTCTAAGATACTATTTTGGTAAGACTCATAGTTTTTGAGTTATAAGTTATCACAAATTTCTCTTACTAAAATCGAAAGGCCCTTTTCAAAAGTTACACTTGAGTAAAAAAATCCGAAATGCTGTGGAAAACTTATATTTCCTCCAACCCAAACGGAATACAAACGTTCATTCGAATAAAAAATACTCATGTTATGTCATTTGTCGATTTTATTTGGAATTGCTCTATAGCAAAATCGATTTCAACGAAATCATATATGCACATTAAACTGATGCAGTTCATGAGTCGCATGAACGTAAAAATTGAATCCATGTAGTACTGAGAAAAATTTTATTACATACTATGGAAAATCGATCAACAGTAAATCATATTAGATCGTAAATGAGAACATTTTACATCATATTAGGAATTTGACATATCAAGATTCGCGATGACGTATGTACAGTGTCGACGTGCACACTATTGTGTAGAACAAATGCATGGGAAAACGGGAAAAGTAGCGATTTTTGTTAATTTAAACCATTTATCGTTTTCTAATTTCCCAGCAAACATTAAATCGTATAATTTTGCACGTGCCAAGTCTTACAAGAAATCCGAATAAATCATAATCGCATATAATATCAATCAAAGTATGTATCGTGTATATTTGAAATCGCATAAAATGTAAAAAGGCGGATTTAAATATACCATTATCAAATTAAGTCGCAATTCGGTATAATAAACATCAATTTTATGATGTACATTGTCGTGAAATATATTTAATCCGCATCATATGCGTATATTACGCTGATGCAGTTTGTGTATCGCATAAGCGTATAATTTAAATCGATTCAGTACTTTAGTAAATCGTGTTGCATGCTGAAGAAAATCATGAAACAGTAAATCATATTAAATCCTAATAAAGAGCATATTACATCATATTGAAATGTCATTGAAATGCTGTTGCACTCGAAAGTTTTAACCGCTGTAGAATTAAATTTCAGATAGCCGCGCGAGATAGCTGGTGGATGATAATCCATACGACCGGAGTTCGAATCCACATCGGAGCAGTTTTCACCAAACATCAACCTGAGGCATTTTAAACATTCATATTCCACTCCCAACACAAGTCAATCAAACAATTATTATTTCTACGAACATAAATACTCATATATAAAAATGGCGATTCGTGAGGTTGTAATAAACATTTCACGAAAATATTTTGTGCCATTTGTTTTTTTTTCTATGTCTGTAATAAATCGTATATAAGTATGACAAAAGTTGTATTTGGTGCTTTGACAATTCATGAATATATTTATATTAGATCGCAATTCAATTCCAACATAATCGCTATTATAGCCGGTCAAAGTTGCATATTCATCCAAACAAATTCGGTAAGTATTTGCCATGAATGTATATGGCCTCCACTTTTGTATGCATATGCCAGTTAGGCGCATTATATGCCAACCAAATTTTAGGGCATATGATGTTATATATACGCTTGTTATGCGATTTAATGTTTGCTGTTCTGGCACCATGATTGAAAGTCGTAGACCTATGTCAAAAAACCAAATGAATTGACACATCAGCCGAATTCTAAGAACCCGATGAGATCTTTATATCACAGCTTTCAAGATCACAGATCGTTTCATAATCCATAGACTCCCTCGACGGTTTCATAGCCGTCTCTATTCTGTTCTGACTCTACGAACTTAAAAGTATGGAATTCATCGTCCACATTTTTGGAATGCCATCCAGCTTCTGAAAAGCTAAAAATAAGCAGTAAAATTATTGTAGCTCTACAGTAGAACTCCGGATCATTTTTTCTTCTACTGGGAACTGTTTCACCTAGCCGGGTGCTATGATTGATGCTAGGATATTTAGCAAAATCTCAAGCAGAACTGTCAGTGGGATACCCAATTCATGCGAAAACAAAAGGAAAATGTCAGTGGAGAACTCGATATGTTGGCTTCTCTCAGTTCAATAGGGGTTCAATTTGGACGTCACCTACGTGGTTTCACCAGTCCAATACCGCTGTGGTTTGTTTGTTTGAAAGTTTTTTTTTCATAAACCTAATTACCCTTAGGTCGAAGACATAATGAACGCGATGCGATGCGGGCGCGAGCGCGATCTCGTCTGCGGGAAAGCTCATTCATTCACGAATGCGGAAATCAAATGCAAACCGCCCGGACCTGACATAGAAAACGCGTTGCGAGCGTGATTCCAATCCGGCGAAACTGTGTGTGGAGTGTTTTGCCGCGAGTGAACGCAAGTGATGGTCGCCAGACGATTTATCTATAAATATCTTCACATCCGAACTCATCGAACGAAAATAAAATTTGAGTTGTTGAGAGAACAAGTAACCAAATGCCACTGAAAGAAATGTTTCATTAGCTGTACCTTCAATTTAGAATTTCGGTTGAAGCTCTTTTGAGAAAAATACAACTTATTATCAAATTAAATATCTCACAATTCGACTGTTTACAGAATGAAGATGTGTTATCATGTCTGGCATCCTTATGCTGGGTTGTTTACATGTAGAATGGAGTGGAATGAAACATCAAAAAACGCACGATCTAAAGCGATCAGTATGTCATAGCACCCGATGAACCTCAATTAATTACTCCGCATCGCAATGCACCGCACCGCGTTTGCTATGTCCTCGGCCTTAGCATAAAGTTATAATTTTATTTGAAAGTAAATTCAAGCAAATTCACAATATTTGATGTATGAAAAAAAAAACAAAAATAAACACAAAAAACTTGTTACCGTTATTTCATTCTTGGTACAAAATTCTTATATAGAATCTATAAAAAAATTGTCGGCTGAAAATGATTAAAGAAATAGCAAAATTTACCATAACTATTTTTCTAAGTGTATTTATGTTCACAAAATTTCGTAAATACACAAATCCGGTGATTCGGGCAGCACTTGATTTTATTTTTGTTTTATATTTCATTCAAAGTGACAGTGGTTTGTTGTTTACATACGTTTTAGCCGGATATTTTAATCGTGATCTATCGTTACAACGATTGTCCTGTTGGAATAAAAATTATTCCTTGATTTAATTGCTTCAGGTTGACTAATTCATAACACTGGTCTAATTATTATCTGCTTCTCTTTGAAAATGCTCAATGCTCTGGGAGTTATAGTTTCGGGAAGGCTTGTGAGTGAAACTAATCCGTATCCATTTCATTTTTTGTTAAACTTGTGCATATTCGGCAATTTTTTAGGTGCAAACAGATTTCCAGCAGATGTCTGAAACCCAATTTTTAATAAATATTCCGGAAGCCGACAATGTGAATCACGTTGTTGTGTTTCTAACTGGAACGATTCCTTTCCCTGAAGGGATGGCCGGTGCCGGTGAGTTTAGGAGTACATATTTATAATAATTTAGACGGAGAAAAAATGAAGAAAGCATACGGAAAAATACAAGAATTTGCTTCAGATAGATAATAGAATTCTTCTTCTTTCTTTGTTTTTAAGAGGCTTTAAACTTCAGTTCATTCGCCTCTATAATAGAATTACTCAGCTCATTTATTTTTTTCTCCCCAAAACTCGGTGCATTCCCACCGAAAGTTTTTTTTTTTATTTGTTTAAATTCAGTATTTTAATTCAAAATATTTTTTAGTTTATTTCAGTTGGCCAGATCCAAATGCACCACCGATGTGGCAACTTCTTGGGTTTATTTCCAACAGCAAACCATCGGCTATCTTCAAAATATCTCAGCTCAAAAAATTAGATGAAATGGTTACGAATGGTCAATTAAACGTTTTCGGTTCCAATTTGCCTATATCACATATAGCACAGATCGGCGTCTCGATTGAACCCGAAGCTTCACTCTTGCAACAAACACCAGCAACTGTGAGTATCCCTCCGTAAATAATATTGCATAATTTCTAAAATTGATTCATTCACAGACAACAGCGGACACATATTATCAATTCGGTCAGAAAATGATCGAAAACTTCTTCAACTTCGTGAGCAGCTTCTCTCTGACGCAATCGCAAATGGTGGTCAATCCGAACGAAACATTTGTACCGTTGTCCACAGTGCAGACATGGTTCAATAATTTTAGCCGACGGTTGCAGCAGAATCCCAACTTCTGGAAAAGCTAAGGTAATCGACGCTAGTCAGACAGCGAACATGCTGGCAATCTATACATCGATCGATGGGACAGGCAACAGGAATGTGTAACTATTGGCAAGGCAGAGTTGAGCAGGAACCGCCGGATGATTAAAGAAAGTGATTGTTCTATGTTATATTTACATCACATGTCACGTTTTTTTTCGCATTTCATTCAATATGACAAATATTAGCATACGTTGGAATAAATTATCGTTTGAATGTAAAGATTACTTGTTGGTTTTTTCTCGCTCATAGAAAACTCCTCCCCAAAAGAGAGCGATCTATGGTGCTCCCGAACTGAATGATTTCTACATGAAGATGACAACTTTCTTCTCACTCCGGTACCTCGATAGCTCACGTGAAAGTCGCACTCTTTTCATCACAGTTCAGAACTTCTTACGCGAAGAGTATGACCCATGTAAAGTAGAATCTTTTTACACTACATTGCCAAATAAACCCTATAAATAGCTGTAGTCCTTCAACTCCCGGCCGCATCGATTCTATAATTCAAACTTGATGGAACTTGCAGCGGAATTAGTACTAGTGGTACCGGGGGCCTTCTTAGTCTAATTGGTTGCGTGACCGCTACTAAACGAACAGTCATGAGCTTGAAACTCAGGGCTCTCAATTGACCATCTTTGTGGAATCAGTGGCGTCGAGTGAACCTTTCGCACCCGGGGCGGAAGAGTTGAATACTCTTACGCCTGAATGGCCACTATGTGATGACAAATTTCATGCTAACTCGTGTCCGGATCTCGAGTCTCTTCGGGGTAACACCGACACCAGGGTTTGTGCTCCATTGACAGGAGAATGTGTCCTTACTTTTTGTAGATGTCGCATGTTATATTTGAAAAACAAAACGACAGAGCTGGACTGATAAACAGTAAAAACCAACGATGAATCGGGCATGCAATCCAAAAAGCCTGGCATAGCTTCAACACTCATCAGTACGTCTTCAGTGGATGCTCACTCAAGCTGGAACATAAACATAAGTGCTGGCTGAGATTTCTAGACCGAAATTCGAACATTGGTTCCGCAAACCTAAGACAACATCAGCGGAGAGTATTCTATCAAAATTAGAGTTCTACTCAAAAAATGATCATCAGATACTGTAGAATGGTTCATTAATAGTTGAAGAGAAGTTCTGTAAGCATTTGAAGTCGAAGAAACACTGGAGGTCCTGGAAATAAGTGGAAATCCTTAGGGTGTCGGTTTTACCTTTATTTCCCCTACTTGTTCTATATTAATGTTGTCTTTTCTTCAAACATAGAACAAACATTTCACATTTCTATTCAAATATAAAAATACATTTTATTTTGATTCTTAGCATAATGTCACAAAAAAACTTGAAAGCTTAGAAAAATTGTATTTTCTAGGGCATTCATCTTGTACTGCCATGGAATTATAAAATAATTGAAAATTATTACTAGAAATTCAACAACTGGTATTCATCCTGACTGCGCTGACAAAACTCCTATAAAATCCCACTGCGCCATCCTGGAAAATTCATTGAAAAAAAATATTTCAAAAATTGAAATTGATTTTTCTCGAAAACTTTGTTTTTTTTCAAATTCTGAAGAAATATATATATGCAATATATATTTAATTACCAACAAGTCCCCAACACATCAGAAGATAGGCACTTTTACAGGGAAAAAGTTTTTCGAACAACAAATTTTTCATGTTTTTTTTTTAATTACTGTTAATGTTTAATTCGTAATATTTTCATGTAAGGTACATCGGGGCAAGTTGAAACGATTTTTTCGAAGTTCAACTTGAAAGTTATCTTAAAAAATCACTAAATCACTAAATTGAAAACTGATTGCTTTCGATAAAAAATAAGGAATTCACACTGGATGTTTCGAAAAATATCAATTTTGATAATGTTTAGTTTTCATATGCATTGTTTCCCATTATCTCGTAGAGCGGTGTAAGTTGAAACGCGGCACTATCCTGATTTTAATGTGCGGTTTTGGTTCTCGAACTATCTATAACTGATTTATGAAACACTAAATTGAAAGAATTAGGGTAACACGGAGTGAGTTGGACATACGGGGTGATACGGCACAACTTGGATTTTTTACAATGTCATCTTCTTTCATTGTTGAACCGTATGTAACTAACGTAAAAAGACTTTGGTAAAATTCGACAGGTGGAAGGAAACGGTAGCATGAACACGGCAAGCACATTGATTACCAAAAAATGTGAGTTTTCTGATCGTGGTTTAAAGTTTTTTCCCGCTGATTAAACAAACTTTTCGTTTATTGTGCAGTAAAGTTCTGTTCGCCTACAGAAGAGGAACAATTTGATGCAGCGAAACTGCAAATTTGATAACAATAAATGAAATTAATTGCATTTTAATTTTTGCGTGTTGTGTGGGGTGACATGGACACGTTTCTGTGGGGTGAATGTGGGGTAATTGATTCCAGATGCCGCTGAATTACAAAAAGAGGATGGGCAGACAACGTTAGAAGAAGGAGGAGCTTGAAAGAGCAACGCAGGCAAACAAGAACGGATTTTCTTTGACCAACCATCGAAAGAGTTTAAAAATGCTCGAACAAACAATGAAAAGATCCATGCAGAATTCGAGATGGTCTCAATCCAATTTTTCTGGTCTGTAATCTGGCCAAGACACCTGGTATCGATCACAGAACAATGTTACTGATTGTACCATTACCTCAAAATACTTTACATAAACATAAGTATGTTTTTTTTTCGATGAAACACGCACTGGACCAAATCACCCTCACAGAAGGTCCAAATCATCCCGTACCAAATTTTAAAGTCCAAAAATCATCTCTTTTATTTTATGATATATTTGGTAATTTGAAGCTTGATATGATTACTAAGCATTATTGATCGAGAGAAAACAAGTTTAGCTCAGTATACAATGTGACATTTTTCATTTAGACCGTATTGGTTTGGAAATATTAGGTGGTCCGAATTCCCCCCATTTCCTCTACATATATAAATTTGGAAAAAGTGTTTTGGTACACGTGAGATGTGGGGGGAGTAGTCTAACACACAAAAAAATGGACACTACATAAGGGAAATGCGGTTAAAATGAACAGGGTTGGTAAAATGAACCAGTGCTCAAACTTCGACAATTTAACAAGAAACCAATCGATACTTTTTTATTATCCTATTCTTAGAACATTTGAAACTATTTAAGACACCCTGTTATGTATGAAACTGTCAAATGGAAAAAATAATAAATAAAACAGGAATTTCTTCGTATTTAAGGAATTTCCCGTGAAATTGAAACTATTCGACCTGATATCTTCGAAAAATAAACAGTTTGGACAACTATTCACATATTCAATAAGAGAAAAACAGACATTTTGTTTTGTTTCAGCGATTAATTCACTCGAAATTACTTTGTTGTTTGGGGCAAAATGAGCCACCACTGGATAACGACTTACAATTTTATGTTTTCTAAAGCTGGTCTACCTTATCACATGTTACTCTTCAAAAGGTATATATTTTTTTTGTGGTTTTGACCCTGGAAAAATATGCCACCTCAACCAAAACCAAACCTCAATATGTGAAGCATTATGTGTTTCTTACTACGTTTTTGTACGTATGAAAAAAATATATAATTACTACTCTGGGTGAATAAGCTCAGCTTGATTCATACATGTATCTACTGTTTCAATTATGATTTAAACAAATTTAGATAAAAAAAACAATGCGCAAATCTATCCCATTTAGCATGATATGTGTAATTGTTCATTTTACTACCATCATGTGATCATTTCAACCGCACAATAGAAAAAATATTCGATTTTATACTGTTTTTCTTTTTACGATTTTTTTTCTTTTAACGAAATATACTATTTCTATTTTTTATAATAAAAATCTTTTGATATTTCGAACAACAATTAGTTAAGCTATAATATTCTTCGAAGAAGAGATCGTAGTGGCTTGTCGACCCAGTAAATGGGAATATTATGTAGGGTGTTCGTTTTAACCGCTATTCCCCTACTACGAATTAATATACGAAACAATAACATCTAGAATACTATTTTAGACGCTTTCATGTCAGAGTAGGGTTACTCGAAACAGGCACTAAATAGGTTTATTCATTAATTTTTTTACTTACCCCGAATTTCAGCTTGCCCCGGCGTACTTTATAAATTATCGCGATTTACATGCTCTGCTAACTTTTTCCTATTGATAAACATAGAACACGCGAAATTCACACAAAAATGTTACGAGTGAAACCTTATTTTTTCAGAAGTCTACATATAAAAACGGAATTTATTCAAGAAACTATAAAAGATAGAAAGTAAACTTCTTTGCAAAAATTCATATTCTAATAAGATCCAAAACTTTGTCGAATACACTATATCGCTATCTCCACTTTAAACAAAATTTGGATTCGTTGTATTTTTTTTCAAAAAAAAGCATGATAAAGTTGTTGTTATAAACCCTGTAAAAGCGCTTATGTTTCGATGTATGGACGACTTATTGGAAATTGTAAGGGTTATTCATTTTTTTTATTAAAAAAAAAATAATACACTTGATACATTTTTGGGAAAAACTAGTTTTAATTTTTAAAATAACTTTTTTTTTCAGCGATTGTTTTTTTTTGATTTTGGTATTTTTTTATGAAATTATGCCATTCGCCTTTGAGAACACCGTGATTTGAATCATTTCACATAATTCGACGCGCAGAATAGAGAGGATTATCTGCCGGAAAAAGGGGTGACCATGAACAGAGTTGTTGTAAAGCTTAAGTCCCTGGAACACTTCTATCAATTTATGACGGATTTCATCATAGAAGAGTTCCAGGGTCTTAAGCTTTACAAAAACTCTGTTCATGGTCACCCCTTTTTCCTTTAATTATCTGAATTATCGATTAGATAAAAAGACTTAAGACACACGGCATCCAAGAGCATCGAACTTAACATATCCTGCAAAAAGAAAAGGCTTCAGATTCAAAAAGCAACTTCTCGATCGTTGCAGGGGGAAGTACAAGAGGCGATGTATAAATATTTGAATAAATTCAATATCGTCTGAACGAATTTGTCAGTTGAAAACGAATTAACAAAGACGATCGATTTTCAAAAAGTTTTTGATCACCCGTACTTTGAAATACGATCGAGTCAGAATTAAACGTAACGATTCTAAATTGCTCGTTCCTGGAACTAGATCGAGTCAAATCCAGTCGGGTTGATCGAATGTGACAACAGTGCAACGTCATTCGACATTGGCGACATCGTACTTCGAACACATTTTCTGCAAGTGATGAAAAACCCTTGAACGGCGATTGTATCTGATATGGATTTTATATTACTGATACATTTTCTGCGTAAATTCTGGGAGAATAGATAAGTAAGGATCAGTACTACAGTTTCAAAGTATTTAATCCTTTATAAGGCCGTGGCAACTATACTACCACTCACAAACAATTTTTTTTTCATTGCACTTAAGTGCAACATTGTTTCGATATTTTGCTCAACCGAAGATTTCTAAAGGTATCTGAAAATGCTCCAATGCTGCTAACAATGTACGATATTAATTTGAGGGTCATTTCTATGTTGAAGCACCGGGATTCGAGAGCGCCGGCATAAAATTCTGTTTATATTTGTTGAAAATGCAATATTTTTCACTGTAAGCGTTCTATTTAGGATCACCTGTGTAAGATCATGCAGTTTTTCAATAAAATAAATGGTGTATTTGATAAATATTAAAAATTTTCTTTGATAATATTTTTTTATAAAACGTTAATTTCTTTCGATGTTTTAGGCTCAATAAAGAGAGCTTATAAGGCTGCGGCTTACAGTGTTCTTGAGGTTAATGGGCAGTGGCAACTATATGTTTATATGCAATATGTTTCAATTGATTTTTTTTAACACTAAACCTACCGATGTTTCATGTATACCTATTCCTACCACAGCGGGTCAAGTGACCCTTTATAAATAGTTAGTGAACAATGACTTGATTTAGTAAGTTTTGTTGACATACCATATTTCGACATTTTGGGATAACAATTATTAGCAAAATATTGAAATTACTATTTTTGACACGCAAAATAGCACTGTAGCTTGGAATGATTACTGTTAGCTCGCTTGGATAGTCCGCAATACAATTAATTCTGACAATTCACTATTCATTCACAAATACAACAAAATATATGAAGCAATAGCAAAAAATGTGTATTGCAATGGTTTTGTATCACAACCACACATACAAATCTTTTTGATATCATATAAATGTTTGCAAGGGTCAAATGACCCGATGCGGTAGTTAGGGCAGATTACATATATATTTCAGTAAAAAAAAATAACAAGAGAGGAGTAAACACTGAAAAATACTTTTTATGTATGTTTTAGGAAAAGTAGTGTAGGAAAATTATGTTGTGACAATGTAATTTGCAAGAAAATTTTGACTAAAAGTTGAAAAAGGGTCATTTGACCCCCCGTGGTAGGTTTAGTGTTAATCAAAAGTAAATATGTGTTCTTCCTTATGTGAGGATGATGTTCTCTGAAGTTGAACTCGATCCCTTGCCTAGTTTTCATGGCCTTATAAATTGGCTGACCAAATAGTTCAGGAATAAAAACGGGATACGTAAGAAAAAAAACACTAAATGCAATTTTTGTAGAATTTCATGAATTAGTGAATGAAACCGGGAACAAGCCAAACAATCGAACATTCTTAGATTTACCAACTTTGTTCTCTACAAAGAATTTTATTCGATCATATTCGGATGGTGGAGTGACTGCGAAGCAAATCAGGATTCTTAGAAATTTTACCATAGAAATTAATACACTCAACATCAACATACACAAATTAATCGCGCAGGATATTTCTCTTTTGAAAGAAAAGCGCAATCCGTTAAAAATACTCCTCTCGATAAAAGTTCCAAGATTTCATGATTTCTCATGTGCTACCATGCTCAAGCAATTTAACATACTTTTTACTGTTCAACTCTTCAATTGTGTATGAATTGTTTGTAAATTTTCATAGCGAAGCTTTCAATATCGAATGTCAAATACTAGATTTTATGTCGATGACAGCTGTGAAAATTTTTTGCGAATACAATGAGTAAAATTTAAATTCAAATTCAAATTCGAAAAAAATACACGGTGCTACAAATTTTTCTCCTGATTTTTTAAAATGATTTTTTATTTGCGTTTGATTCAAAACTAAACCTCACAATGTACCCGTCGCTATCCACCGGCTCTGCTCACCATCTTTCAGAAGGTATCTGAAGGTATCTGAAAAGAGTTTGGGAAATCAGGCTGAGATAACTTTGGAAAAAAATTAATTCACACTTAAAGGGTGTGTCACATCAAATTGCATCACGGAAAAGACGCTGTAGAAATTCGCCCAGTAGACCGATCCTTTTGAAAATTTTAGACAGTAAAATAAACACCATTAAACAACTTTTGGCATTTTCTTTTTATTCATACTTCGAGCCCAAGCCCGTATGCTCGCACCTTCCTCTTTACCCCGTCCATAAGGTTCTGTACAACGTCAGGTTGTAGTTTTTTTTGAACAGAAATCCATTTTCTCTTGAAGTCCGCCTCCAATTTGACAAATTTCGGGTTCTTCCGGAGGGCCTGCTTCATAATCGTCCAATATTTCTCTATTGGGCGAAGCTCCGGCGCGTTGGGCGGGTTCATTTCCTTTGGCACGAAGGTGACCCCGTTGGCTTCGTACCACTCCAACACGTCCTTTGAATAGTGGCACAAAGCGAGATCCGGCCAGAAGATGGTCGGGCCCTCGTGCTGCTTCAATAGTGGTAGTAAGCGCTTCTGTAGGCACTCCTTAAGGTAAACCTGCCCGTTTACCGTGCCGGTCATCACAAAGGGGGCGCTCCGCTTTCCGCAAGAGCAGATCGCTTGCCACACCATGTACTTTTTGGCAAACTTGGATAGTTTCTGCTTGCGTATCTCTTCCGGAACGCTGCATTTGTCCTCTGCGGAGAAGAACAACAGGCCCGGCAGCTGACGAAAGTCCGCTTTGACGTAGGTTTCGTCGTCCATTACCAGGCAATGCGGCTTCGTCAGCATTTCGGTGTACAGCTTCCGGGCTCGCGCCTTCCCCACCATGTTTTGCCTTTCGTCGCGGTTAGGAGCCTTCTGAACCTTGTATGTACGCAGACCCTCCCGCTGCTTGGTCCGCTGGACGAATGAACTTGACAAATTCAGCTTATTGGCGACATCCCGGACCGAACTTCTCGGATCACGTCTAAACTGCTTAACTACGCGCTTGTGATCTTTTTCATTGACGGAGCATCCATTTTTGCCGTTCTTCACCTTCCGGTCGATGGTTAGGTTCTCGAAGTATCGTTTTAGTACTCTGCTGACCGTGGATTGGACGATTCCGAGCATCTTACCGATGTCCCGATGTGACAACTCCGGATTCTCGAAATGAGTGCACAGGATTAATTCACGACGCTCTTTTTCGTTCCACGACATTTTTCCAAATCTATGAAAAATTGACAGTGAAGCATGGCCAACGTGATCTATACACTCTTATCTGATTATAAGCGAAAGCTGAAGATATAATTCCTAAAAATTAAATTTCTACAGCGTTTTTTCCGTGATGCAATTTGATGTGACACACCCTTTAGTTGATACTTTACGAATTAAAATAGTAATCAGATAGTACAATTACTATTAAAACGAGTGAATAGAATCAATTTTACAAAAAAGTACCATGAAATATAACTTTTTTTGCTTGAACAATTTTAGGGACCATAGATTCCAGAACCTAAACAACACGAAGCCAAAAAATAGCTTATTCGTGATTTGTTCAAACCTATATGACCTTACTGACGTAAACCGGATAAGTTCAGGATCAGGTTTCCGATGGAAGTGACTACATTATGACCAGAACCAAATCCCATCATTCGACATATCGAACTTCATGGTTTGTCAAAACTAGCTCATTAGTTACCATTTCAGGGTTTTGGTCACATTGGGATAACACATACGGTCTCCGGATGACCTGCAGCTCAAACATTAGATCAGTGATTTTCAAACTTTTTTGCTCCATTCCCCCCTTTACGAAAATTAATCCCAGTGCTTCCCCCCTATCAGCATTTTGTCAAAAAGTCTGCAGCATATCAGTAAAAGAATGAAAGAATTCAAAAGGTTTTCAAGTTTTATTCCCAACAGATTTATTTTTGAAATCCAGATTCACGTGAATACTACGCAAAACACAACAACACTCGTAACGCTTATTCCGTATATTAGATTATAACGTATATATTATATTTAAGAATCGACCATTTGGTCGGTGTTAAGTCAGAGGGAACCAAGTCGCAAAATTAAAAATTTCGAGTTATTGATTGCATTAAGTTAAGCATTTCGTAAGCTACATAACACATTTATCAGATTTGAAGAATCACGCGTACAGCACGAAAAACTTATCGAAATTGTTTTGAATGCACGATGGAAACCGCCTCTAGCACCGAATTTCCAGTTCGTTTGTCTCGAAATCATAAAAATGTTACATGGTCCGGTCGGATTTAACACCGACCATTTGTAGATCGATGAGCTTGTTCTGAAATTCATCCGAAACTTTCATCACTGTCAGTCGGAAGGGATTTCAAGCCATGTACAAATCTTGTTCTTTGATATAAGGAAAATATGTTTCAAGTTTAACTTGTTGTAAAAAGTCTTGACAAATATTGTACAATTTTTTTTTTAAGATCCTCTGTACTGTTTCTTCGTCTGTTCCACCATCATTCTTTGACGAAAGTCTTTTAAACGTTGTGAAGTTGACGAATTTCATGCCAACTCGTCTTAGGAGTTGGCAGCACCATCTCAGATAGTAGTGAAACGTTGTGGGTGTAAAGACATGGGTCATTTAAGCAACTTTGCATACTTGAAATATTCGAGAAATAATTAGACTACTTTTTGGAAAATGCAATATTTTTTCCTTAATTTTTTACAACAATTTATAACTTAAAACCTATGATACCTACAAAATTCTTGCCAAACAATGAAATGTAGGAAATTGTTTAAATTTTCAAAATACCAAAATACAAAAAAAATACCGAAAATTTTTTGGAAAAAAAAAAAAATATAAGTATAATATGTGAATAACCCTTATAATTTCTAACAAGTCGTCCATACACTGGAAGATAGGCACTTTTACATGGAAAAAGTTTTTCTAACAACTTTTTCATGTTTTCTTCGAAAAAAATACAACTAATCCTAATTTTGTTTAAAGTCAAGATATTGATATAGTGTGTTCGACAAAGTTTTAGATCTTATTTAAATATGAACTTTTGTCGAAGCCATTAAATTTCTATCTTTTATAGTTTTTGGACTATAAGTCATTTTTATAAGACAAAATTTAGCAGAGCATGTTTATTGCAATAATTTATACATAAAAATGTTATGAATTAAACATTAATAGTATTTTTTCAAAGAAAAACATGAAAAAGTTGTTATTTGAAAAAAAAAATCCATGTAAATGTGCCCATCTTCCGATTTATGGGTGACTTGTTTGAAATTCTAAGAGCTATTTATATCAATTTTTTCAGAATTTTAAAAACACACGACATCGTGAAAAATGAATTTTATTTTCGAAATATTTTTTTTTCATTTAAATTTTTTTCCAAAAAATTGTTTGATATTTGTTTATGAAATCCTGAACAATTTCCTACATTTCATTCTTTGACTAAAATTTTGTAGGTTTGATAGATTTTTTTTGAGTTTTTTTTAGTTTTGAGTTTTTTCAACTTTTTTTTCGAAAAATCTTAATTTAAAAACTATAAGATCTACAAAAAGTTGGTTTTGGTAGGCTTTTAATGTTCCAAATAAAATCGATTTCCACGTTTTTTGAGGTTTCTTTATGAAAAAAATCTCGAAGGAGGTGGGATGCAACCAGACACCAGATTTGGCTCCATAAAAATCATGTAACTGAGCATCTAAAAATAAACGATTTTAGCGAATATGACCACACGTTTCGTTCTAGCAACTAGAAAATGACAAAAATTCACTCAACAACCAGTTTCTCTGTCGTGAACAAGTAAAAATGACTATTCCGGTACTAATGGAAATTTTGGTTAGGCCATTCGTGAAATAGGGCCCAATACTTGGAAAATTTTCCATGTATTCAAGAATTGGAATTCAACTGTATCAATGCTAGATGCGAGAACGAATTTTCTGAACATGAAAATTGAACACAATACTCACAATTCTATTGGCTCACATGCGTATGGAATATTCCCATGTATTGGCAAACGTGCCGTGCATTACTGATAAGCGGTAGAGTCACAGCCGTTTGTTTGGTTTGCATCATCTTCCGTCGTAAACGACTATTTTATCTTTCGCTTTTCTGGTTTGAACATGAGTCGGCGTATTCATTGATTGTTGCACTTTCTCTGTGTCTTCTATTCAACGACCAAGTGCATTTGTCGAGAATACTTTTCAGTCGTCATTACGATACGAGCAAAGTTAGTTGTCCGCAGAACAACTCCGCTAGATATACAGTTAGTAGTAGGAAAGTTTATTTGTTTTGTGCAGTGAAATTTTGAAGTGTTTTTGCAATGAGCGAAGAATGGAATTTGTTACACAGCGTTCCAAAGATGTTGGAAGACCAACAATACTTCCGTTCCGATGGAGACGAACCGGTTGTACGGTTCCGGCATCCACATGTGCTAGGGGTAATGAAACCTACAAAACGGTAGACGAAAAATTATGATCGTGAGATATGTTACCAGACGTGATTCCTTATCTGGTTAGAGCTTCATGATCTAATGTCAGCTGTGGATATCAGATTTCTATATTGATGGTTCAACAGAAAGTTTTACTATTTTCAGCCATTTCCAACTATTTAAAACTTGTTTGCTTTTCAACTAACAAGACAAAATCTAATAAGTAATAAGTAAGGCTGAGTAATTAGTATAAAAAGTATTCCCGTGGCCGAGTGGTTTGCGTCACACATTATTATGTCGGAAGTTCAGGATATTTTCCATCTCGTCATTTATGTGCCACTGCAACTCTTCGAGCGAAATGTTATGTGTACTCTATTTTATCATCAACATTTATCCAAGATCATGCTAAATCACATCAATATTTTACCTTCATAGGATATCATAGACTTCACGATCGATAACGCTGAGCCACGAGACCATACCGAAATAAGAGAGATAATTCAAAACATTCTTCACTACTCAGTCAAAACTGGTCATCAACATTTCCATAATCAGCTCTTTGCTGGTATGGATCCGTACGGTCTTGTCGGTAGCTGGATAACAGAGGCATTGAACACGAGTCAGTGAGTAGCTACATTTACCGTAGTTATCTACCATGTCATCGATTGTTTTCTAATAACCTTGTAATACTTCCTTCCAGATACACTTTCGAAGTCGGACCTGTGTTTTCACTTATAGAAGACGCCGTCGTTAAGAAATGTTTGCAGCTTTTTGGTTTTGGAGATGGCGATGGAATTTTCTCACCTGGAGGGTCTATCTCAAATATGTATGCTATGGTAGCTGCGAGATTCAAGGCGATTCCACAAGTGAAACATTGTGGTCTAGCCAATCAACCTACACTAGTAGCGTATACGTCGGAAGAGGTATGTTTCGTAGGTTAGCTATCCGCGATATTTCTTCATTTAGCTGTTTTTTATAGTAATTTGTTTTTTATCGCGAGGCAAATTAAACTGGCCAAAATTACTGTTTTAGGCTCACTACAGCATCAAAAAAGGGATTCACTGGTTGGGCATTGGATTGGATAACTTGATAATCGTCAAGTCAGACACACGAGGTTGTATGATCCCGGAGGAATTGGTGAAGTCTATAGAGCATGCTTTGCATGCAGGAAAGAAACCATTCTTCGTTAATGCCACCGCGGCCACAACAGTACTTGGATCTTTCGACCCGTTCGAGAGTATTGCTGACATTTGTCATCGATATAAGCTCTGGATGCACGTTGACGCGTGTCTAGGTGGAACCGCGATTCTTTCGGAAAAATACGCCCATCTCATAGATGGCGTTGCCAGAGCCGATTCGTTGGCTTGGAATCCCCACAAGACTCTCGGAGCCCCTCTGCAGTGTTCAATATTTTTGTTGAAATCCAAAGAACTGCTTCACGAGTGCAATGCGGCGAACGCGGATTATCTGTTCCAGCAGGATAAGTTTTACGATGTGTCTTATGATACCGGTGACAAAAGTGTTCAGTGCGGCAGAAAAGTGGATGCTTTGAAGATATGGCTTATGTTTAAGGCCCGCGGAAAGCATGGTTTCACTGAGCTGGTTGACAACGCATTCGACTGTGCGCAATATTTCACCCGGGTGGTAGAAAAGCGACCAGGATTTCGTTTGGTTCTAAACGCTTATCAGTATACCAATGTGTGCTTTTGGTATATTCCCAAAAGTATGCGTAGGGTTGGGGCGGAAGAAGAAGATCAGAGTTGGTGGTCAACAATTTTCAAGGTAAATAAATATAATGATTTTGGAAAAATAAATAAACTGTTTTCATGATATCTCTGATTTAAGATCACGACACTCATAAAAGAGAGATTGGTAACACAAGGTAATATGCTCATTGGATACGCCCCTCTACCACACAAGGGAATTGGTAATTTCTTCCGAATGGTTGTTACCTGTCACCCGAGACCAACTTATTCTTCAATGCAATTCGTAATTGAAGAAATACAAAGAATAGGGGAAATGGTTAGCACAAACAGTTGATAGGATCTCCATTTATGTGTTTAATTAGTATTGCGTTTTATCTCATAACTGTAATACAAATATACTATTGTTCGTGATAATAAACCCATGGCATTGAAAGATCATTGTTTTGTTTGGCTGACTATTACGAGACAGCAGTGTAGTGATAGAAGGAAAATTATCGAATTAACAGAACACTCGAAAATATACTGTCGAACAAACCACATAACTCGTCTTTTCATATTCTCATCCTTTTGGCGCATTCGGAACTTGTTGCGAAATTTTGATTTGCACTATAATATACCCTATGCAAAATATTAGCTCACTCGAACTTCAATAATTAGTGTTGCAGACGTTAAAATTTGAGTTTTTTGAAAACCGAAAAGTCACCGGAAATCGAGGGTTTTAAAAAAAAATTGATGCCAAATGTCTTAAAATTGCATTACGCATCGAAATTTACAGTTATCTGAAATATTTGTTGTTGTTAAAAATCGACTTTTCAGACGGAAAAACGACCAAGTACCAAAAAGAAAAAAAATATTTTCAATTTTTTTTTCGAGATAACAGTAAATCTCGACGAGTAATGCAAATTTAAGACATTTAGCACTAACAAATTTTTTTGAAAACCCCGATTTTCGGTGATCTTTCGTTTTTCAAAAAAAACTTAAATTTTTACGTCTGTGACACTAATAAATGAAGTTCGAATGAGCTAATATTTTGCAAAGGGTATATTATCGTGCAAATCAACATTTCGTAGCAAGTTCCGAATGAAAAATCGAAATAACTATTTTTATTGACACCCAAAACCATACTTTTTGTTTCGTATTCCGAAAAACAACTAAGTCCCAGAGTTTCGATTTTTTACTTTTTCGAGATGACACTAGATCTCGACGTATCATGCAATTTTAAGACATTTGGCATCAAATTTTTTTTTCGAAAACCCCGATTCTCTTTACTCCCCCCTTGGGTGATTTTTCGATTTTATAAAACTCAAACTTTGACTGCTTTGCACCACTCTCTCTTAAGTCCGATTGAGGTAATATTTAGCATAGGGTGTGTTTTCGAGGTGGTGAACTTTTTTTTATGAGGTTTATGAGGAAATTAGAGATGACCATTTTCATTGACACCCTAATCTACATATTCAAGTGTCATTTGCACTTGCACTTCATCTTTGTGGTACCAAGTGTGATCTTCTTCTTCTTCTTCTTCTTCTTCTTCTTCTTTGTTTTTAAGAGGCTTAATCTTTGCAGTTCATTCGCCTCTAACCAAGTGTGATACCAAACGTGATCATTGTGTAAAAAATCAACTGACCTTTAAATATTTAATGTGATTACCATTTTTTCAAAAATTCATAGCTTTTGAACTACAGGACCTTAATAATTGACATACCTAATTGAAGCCAATCAGCTAGTTTTTTATGAAATATTACACCTGTGAAAAAAACTGAATTCTAGTCGCATATAAATATTAAACGAAGATTGAAAATTTGTTAACTTGTTGAAAAATCATAACTCTAAAAATGAAAAAGAACACACCTCTGATTTTTGGATATGTTATGTGAAAAATCCTTAGCTTTCCAGATATAATATTTTAAAAAATAGCTCTTGGCAGTAACTATAAAAAGCAAATACTCACAATAATCACGAAAACGAAATCCATTTTTTTCGCAAGTGTAGCAACTGTGAATTGTAAAGTGGTTAAGCCACTTTACTTTTTCACAAAACACTAGCTCATTTGCTCCAATTTGATATATCAATTTGATATATCATCTGAATTTGGTAGGATCGTCGACGGTAGACGTGGCTGTCTTAAAAGGGTACCAGGAGTAAACAAACTAAAACAAATAGGATATATAAAAAGGTCAAGGCTTTCGGACGTAGATTTCGGATACCAACACAATATTTACGCGTACTGAAACTGCCATCCAACGTTTACTATCGAACATATCTACTTCATAGAGCACTACTGCTTTTACAATATTTATTTCTCTAAAAAACAGAACAGACAATGACATCACATTCATTCCAACAATAACATTTAACTTTCAAAAGTTTCGGAAACGAAAGAAATAGATGTTCTATTGTAAGACTCTGGCAAGTACTCAAGAGACCACAAATTTGTAGAAAACACTAGTGATTGTCCTTCCAGTAACTCTACATGGAGCTCCCTGCACACGCGGTCACATTCTCCCTTAGCGCTCAATGTGATTCTCAGCATCTCCTTCAGCTGAGTAACTATGATCAACCCTTTCAAGTTCAGCACTTTCGGCGATTGAACGCTATAACTATTAGACATCAGAAACCAGGTGGTATATGGCATTTCGAGGTGTGATGCATAAAAGTAGGGCCTTCCGACGAGAAGCCTGGTTTTCTTGACTGAGCTCAGCTCGCAGTTTCGGAAATGTAAAAACCATGAGTCATTATGATGTGACTTTGAAATAATGTCCAGCATATTTAGGTATTTGTGCTCGACTTTCGTAGAGATTGAGGGACTGAACAACAAATTTGTTTGTAGATTGCAAGGTCGAGAAAGCAACAATGGTTCTAGCGATTGGAGGAAATCTTGCAAATCATTCGACCATTTGCGATGAGAATCTGAAATCACCACTGGTAGGCTTCTGAGTAGATAGTGTTCATTTAGTTCATCGTACGAAATTCGGTCTCGTTTGGAGATGATTTCTGAAAAAAATCATGAGATCATTACATGGCACAGAAATCGTACCGATGCTACTTACCAATATTTTCACAAACACCACAAAATTCAAACAGAGGCATGTCCCTATAGTAAGACACTTTATCTATCCGTTCATTGAATGTGTTCACCAAGCATCGACTCTTGTAAAGCTGAGTCCAATCCCAGTACGGTAGTACCTGAACCATAACCAGCCTCCCGATAGCAGAAACGTTCCAGTTTAGCAATGGAACATAATAAACTGCCAACCAAAAAATTACAGTAAGTATACCCAGTCTTACTCTCTGCATCCACTTAATTCGAAATAGATGCCAACGCAAAGGCGCCAGAATTTCATATATTTCACATTCGGTCAAATCTAACTTCCCAATAGAATCAACCAAGTCTTGAAAATCCTGATCCAGTCGTTCCACGGACACAACGTTCTTCTGCGTCGACATGCTGGCGGAAACTGAATGTCGAAGAGCTTTCTCGAGCGTTTCATCTGTTTCACTTTTCCAACTGATTGAATTTCAATCACTGCAACCTAATTTAATTTTCATTTTGTAGGGCTTGGGCAATGCGTGTTATGCGAAAGATAACGAAACAAATGAATAGTGGGAAATCGAGTGGGGTTTACATAAGGATTGAGGAAAAATTTAAGCGACACAATTTGTTTCGACTACTTTCTCCACGTCATCAAACAATTGTAAATTATGTAATAGTTCATCTTTTTATTTCTAAAATCAAAGAATCCTACCCCATTAGCAACTAAGCCTTAAAACACGGAAAACACATTTTTTAACGGAAGCCATTGGTGTAATTTTGATTATTGTCGAAAAAGAAACAATATACAAGCACAGGAGAAACCCCAATAGTCTCTAAGGAAACCTTAATCTATTTTTTTTTATTTAATTACATCTAATTACCTACATGTTTTTTCTTTCAAATTACTGTTACTGTTACAAATTACTGTAGCAATAATGCTGGCGGAGGAGAAATGTTAATGCTCAAGAATTATTTGTTACTGACTCAAGTGATTTGGAGGAGCTTTCGAAATTGTATGCAACGCCATCACCTAAGGTTATTGTGAACAAAAATGTTATTTTACGTCAATATTTCTTAAATTAAAGGATGTACCGAATAAAATCCGCACACACCCAAATTGCTTTTGATCCGTTGGGTAAAATTAAATGAAATTTTGCGTAGACATATGGCCTGATCACGAACATCACTGCCACATACGCTTTCACGACACGATTTCACGATGATCCGCGGTGCGGATTATCCACGAAAGCAAGCTCCATAGTAAACCTATAAACCTTTCCCGAATTTGTCAGAGAATGATAGGCTTAAGCACTTTTGTTTTGGTCATGGTTTTCACATTATCTGACCACTGATATGCACGAGTGGGTAGATGGATAGTTTAATGATTTCTGTATTGATAGAACATAGTTTTCGTACTGAAATATCTTATTTCGTGTTTGGAACTATTTTTGTTGTCCTTTATAGCATTATCCGTGATTTTCGTTTTTCGCGGTGAACTAGCCAGACTTTTCCGCGGATAATCGGGGTTGTACTGTATTCAGTATAGATCAAGGTTACAATATTTTTTTTAAACCCGTCTCTACAATTTTGATGAATAATAATATCTTCTATATCTCAGAACACACCCGAATTTATTAACCTCACGATCAGTATAATCTGAGCTACTCCCATATGGGATTCTGAAGTTTAATCCTCTTATTCTTCCCATTCTCGTGTAATTTGATATACGGGACATGGGGTTGAATTGATTATTTAAACAGAAATAGCAGCGTCGGTCAGAAGCCTAATCTTCATATAAAACATCTGATGGGATTCAAGGAATTTGCCAAAAGCAGAAAGTGATTCAGATTTTCTTTAGACGGATATCAGAATTATGAAAAAAGAAGTAGTGAAAAATTTAATAACAGTATCTTGTGAATGCTTTGCAATTATAGACTCATTTTTTCCTTGTTTGAAATTTATTATTACTTTTTTCACATTCTTTCATTTAAAGTTTGTCTTCAAAACTATACCGTTGAAAATATCTATTACGTAAAAAGAAAATTACACGATCACGGATTACAAAAACTAGCTCTGCAATGTTGGAAAAACTTTACAGTTATTATTTTATATTCAAAATATCAACAAATCAATATTATAGAAACAATATCATATAATCAATCAATCATAATTATCGTATTTGGGCCATTGGCCTCCATTGCCACTTTGTGGTATTGCAACTCTCTGTTAGTCTTATCCTAAAAATAGGAACAAAACAAATTCTATTCATTTGAGCAATCGGAAGTAGACCTTTCGCCATCTTTCAATGGACCTACGGGAGCTACATTTTTAGTCCTTATTCACATCCCATAGCGCATTTACCGAATCCAAATAAGAAAAATTTGCGTCCTCTGGATACGTCGGGATTTCTTTCAAAAAATGCGGGTAAGTTGCTGTTTGTTTATCTTTTCTTTCCTAAAAAGCAAGATAGTATTCAAAATGTTATCAAGAAAGCTAAATAAATACGAAATTAAACTGAAACACAAGTGACAAATATACTTGTTTTTCCCCGTGACGTGACAGTATCGTGGTACTCATAATAAGACCAAGTTCATGAATGTTGTCACGACGGATGAACTCTTGCAGATTCTACACACACGGTGGCAGTCGTAATAACGTTGTATACAATTCACTTCGTTTTCACCGTGACGTGACGTTCGTGATCAGGCCCATAGTTTGATGTGTATTGTTAACACTCTGTGAGTTGTTTTCATCAGGTGCGCAAACGTTTTCAAAATGACGGCGAAAGAACAGTGCGTGCGTGAAAAAGTTTTGCACGAGTACTTCGAGAATAAGAATCTGTCGCATCGTGCCATCGGAAAAAAAAGTTGGGAATCGCGAATTCCACGGCGTCTGGTATCATAAAACGGTTCAAAAACGTCTGACCATTGATTGGAAGCGGAAATTGAGAAAGAAAGCTATCAGGTCAACGAAAACGATCACAAACGCGTGGTTGCGACCTTCGAAGCATCACGCTACGTGGACGTACGAGCAAGACTTCTTTCCTGCATCGAAGGTTAAACGGCAGGTGCGCCGGTGGCCATTCAAACTCTGATTGATGAGTTCCAGCGGCTCATCAGCCTCAAGTCGGACACTTCGATGATCGTACATTCGTCAAGTTCGAAAAACTCGGTCCAGAGCCGTTCGGAGAAGAATTCCGGCAATCAGCAAGGGACCACCAAAACGGCGAGTAAGTTCACCTTTCCCATCATCGTGGCAACAGACGCTTCCTGCACGGGCATCGGTCCAGTTATCTACTACGAATTCCTCAATGGACACTTGAAGGCAATTCATCATTCCACTACTAATGTCAAAACCTATAAGACGTAGTTTCACTTTGCTATAGAGCAATAACTGGAAATATCGAAGACATTTTAACAGAAGACTTTTGAAGAAGTAAGGCAAATTTAATCAAGAAGCGAACATGAATTCTGGTGCTGGAGGCAACCGATCGGGGGACCGCTGAAGGCGGTACGGCGAATTCAAGCGAGGTTCGTGCGACTGATGGAAGCAGTGTGGCTTTGGCGATCGAGAAGCTCAAAGGCCAGGAGGGCGCTGTCGACGATCTGCCTAAGTCTTGAGAAGACGGACTACAGTCTCGTTGTGGATGCGAAGAATGCTTAAGAAGCCTGGAACAAGCCGAAGATCGTTTTCCAAGATGATGGAATTTGCCGTCGAATTGGTTGATTGGATTGCCCAAGTACTGCGCGCTGATGATGATGGGCTTAGAAGCATCGGGACAAACATTGAAGGCCGTGAAGGCCAAAATCTTTCAGAACGTAAAAGCCAACATGGACCCGAGAAGCCAGATTGCCAGAAGCCACCTTCCTCACGCTGCGAATTGCCCGGATACAACATACACATCCAAATGCAGAAAAAGAATTTGTGCTGTACTGGCAGTGGGAAATGTGAAGCAAGACGAGTGGCGTAAGTGCGGTGAATTTGAAACAAAGCGCAGAAGATTTGGCCACCAGATTGTACAGTGTTTAAGATGGCCAATGGTTTCACGATCAAGAATGTGGAAATGCTGGATTGTGTCGCGTGCCTGCAACGTAAGCATGATCGGTATGTATTCCTTGATAAGCCAAGGAGCGTTTGTAGTTGGTTCATACAGAACTTTGCGGACCATTTGGTGTATCATTGTTACCAGGGTGCCGAGATTTTGCAACCTTCATCGATGACACGGAAGGTATTCATATATACCCTGGCGTACGAAACACTCAAAGCAATGGCGAAACGGCAATCTGGGTGCAAGTTGAATATCTTACGCTTGGTTGGGAATATGTGTGCAGTTGATTCAAGGTGAGCAGGGAGTCTGAAGCGAGATGGAATGCGCCATCAGAAGTTCTGTCCATGCACGCCAGAGCAGAATGGTATTGCCGAGCGAATAAACCAGACGATTTTGAATAAGGTGAGGTCTATGCAGAACGATGCACGGTTGCCTAAGAAGTTCTGGGCTGAAGCGGTAAACACGGCAGTATACCTAATAAACCGTAGCTCTACACGGTCATTGGACGGAAAGACGTCGGATGAGGCATGGACAGGAAAGAAAGCCTTCGTAGGTCACCTGGACGAGAACCAAAGTGGTGTGGTAACACCTTGCGCTGTTCGAAGTACTTTCGACAACATCTAGAACGTATGTTTACAAATGCATGATAATTCGAGAATCGTCTGCATGAAAACGATCTTTTGAGAAGCTGGACAAGAAAACAGCCCCATTGGTAATCAAATCCTTTGATTACAAAAATAGAACAGATTATTTGTTTGATGCGATTGTAAGTTCTTCTATTTCGGTAGAAAACCTTAGTTAAATAAGTTGTAAATCCATTAGGCTCCATTAGGTGCACTTCAAACTAGTCTCAAACACACCCACCACAGAACTAATCAAATTGAAGTACCTGCTTACTTACAGTTGTCTCAATAGCAACCCAAGGGAATTGTGTGAATTTGATTAGACATGTTTTCTCAGCTGTATATATTGCTGTATTCTGTTTTATACCTACCATTGAAGATTCGGCCATTATCCTCGCTTCGATAGTTGGGAAGTGGGCTTGGAATGTAACTTTGCGTTTGTTGAAGTGGTTTCTTGTTTTGTAGAAGGGTGAGTGCTTCTGCTTAGTGGAGTATTAGAAGTGATATGTTTTTGCAACGAAATGTCGAACTTGTGATATTTTGATTTATAATTTACATTCATTAATTTATTGTATTTTTTGTTTGTAATGCTTTTTCTTATCTCTATCATTACAAAGATGTATTATTCTGTTACTTTATGCCTGTTTTATTGTTGTTCTGTATATTTTACTTGTTGTTAGAGTTTTAATGTGTAAAGTACAAGTTTTGTGTGTATTTCCTTCTTTCTTCCCCTCGGGTGTAATATTGCAATTTGAAAACAACTTCGCTGCATAATCGTGGAACATTCCAGCGAGAAAAACTACTCGGTGTATACTGCAAACTCTCTAATACCAAAACCAAAATCATGCATCTAGCTGGAGAACCGTAATTAAAGTGAAGGAAATCCCGACAAATGAATGTGCTGAAATGTGTAACTTTCCGGAACAGAGAATTTGAAGCTCGACGTCTGTAAATTGAAGTGTTTTCGGGATTAACCTTTCAAGAGAACCGCATTTGATATGTGTTTGCTTTATGAATAGTATAGCTACATAAATGAAAAACCAACGATTTATATTCATTTCTTCGGTGTCTCATGTTCGCTTTATTATTTTTATTTGTCGACTTCAATAAACACTATGATTCATCGTACGCGTCTTTTTTTTCAAGATTTTTATGGTTCCAATTTGTAACAATCACGTCACTCTCTAGTGTATGCATTGTTTCAGCTTTCTAAACTATGTTTTTTTTCTCAGTATCAATCCTCCGCTAAATTGATTATTGAAAGTTGAAATGTTTAATTTGGCTGCCTTCAGTTAAAGTTTTTTTATAATTAATTATTGTATTTGTTCTCTTTGTTTAGACTTGTTTTATACAGAGGGATCCATGTTTCGATTTCTTCAAACTGCATTTACGACGTTCAATATTAGAGAAGAGATTATGACGCGAAAAGATCAGCCAAATTTGGGGTTTTGTTTTGTTGTATTTTCCATTGCGATGAAGTAGGACAAAAGAAGCGTTTCAGAGGCGTTGTTGCATACTTCAAGATAGTTCGGATAGTTAGTATAACACGAGCTTTGTTTGGTTCTGTATATAGCGATAGTCAAAGTTTGCATCTTTGCTCGGTTTTTGTTTTACATTACAGCTATCTCGGTTTGTTTTGGTAGCAGTTGATAAAGAAGTTCGCGTAGTTATTTATTTACAAAAAAAGCGTGAGAAGCGCATTTGTGGAATAGTATTTTACTTTTATTTGCTCATATTTTCATATGAATATATCTACTTTTTATACCAATTAATGTACAAGTTATTACACCTTTCCATTTTAGATCGCTGTTCGCCTCCTATGCACTACTTTGTATCGCTTCACTTTGTGTTGATTTTAACGTTTACAGTAATGTTCCAACTTCTTTCGGTTTCAAACTATCGACCCACTTGTATGTACACCATGTTTGTTTCCAAACAGTAGCTACACATTTTAATTTCATAAACGACATAGCTATGATCTTATTTTGCAGCACTGGCGGGCAATGAACAATAATAAGACAAGCGGAACGTTTGCCTACAGTTCATCGAAATAATTAAAACCGAATTTTTGGAGTGAAAAATGGGAAACACAATTGATCGAATCACATATTGACAGAAGCGAGGAATCAACGTTAGGAAATTGTTTGTCAAAAAAGCTTGTGGCGCACGAACGACTTGTGACTCCCATACACGAGTGTTTAGTGGTATCAGAGTGCTATCCATACAAATCGTGGTGGGAGTTCAGACCAAGAGAAACCAAGTTCCATTAAAGACGAAGTAGTGTAGCTGTTCAAAATAATTTTGCTGAATTTTATAAACTTCCAATGAAGGTTTTATCTCATAAGCTGAATATAATCTCCCAGACGCAGGCTAGATATAAAGATACTACTACTAAAAAGTAAATTCCACGCGTCAAACATTCAGAAGGCACCAAACTGAATTTTATTTTTTCAATTTTATTCTCTTATTTTTTTTATTAATATAACAATAGAATGCTCTTCTTTATCTTTCTGCTGTCCTTTCCGTACCACATTTTTGCTCTTCTCGCATATTTTAGTTTTTCTCCGTTGTTACCGATATTGCCTCTCCTTCGTTCTCTCAGTTAATAGTTATTATTTTACAGATTGCGAATTTGATATAAATGTTAGCTTTATGTTACTAATGTGATTGTGTGTGTAGTTCAAAAATAGTAAGCTGAGAAGTTTGTAGAAAGTTGAGGTGAAGTAAGTTTTTATGTTCGAAATTTCCACGATAATGGGAAAAAGCAAACGGTAAATTTGAAAGAACAAAAAAAACGGAATGATGTATAACCTTATGGTTCGCTCTGGCTCTTTTGGGAAATTTTACACTGGCTTCTGTACAACTATACTAATACTATAATAACACGTTTTTGGTTGTTTTTAAGTTTGGCGAAGAAAAACCTGCCACACCAATACTGGTACCGATCGGTGCGCGTAAACATATTATACCCTCTTCTTTGGTTCCCAAATTTCAGTTCTACGTATTTATAGGTTGTGTTGAAGTGTCGGAATGGTATGGTATATTTTCAATGGAATCTTTTCTTTTCTGTACGATACATATTATTAACGCTGCTATGTGGAATGAATGACTGGTGATTGCAACGATGTTTTCCGTGCCGAATTAGCGAACAAATAAGAAGGCGGAAAATTGCATCCGACTATGGATTGTGTTCGAAAAAAACTGAACACCCAACCGATTGTAACTGTTTAGGATGTGGGATAAAATCGCTAAAAAATTACTTAAAGTAGTTTAGAGTGTAATGTTTACGTCTGCATTTTTTGATTGAAAGTGGGTAGAATGATAACAGCGATACCCTTCAGTTTAAAGCCCCTTATAAATAGAACAGGATGGAAACGGAACACTCAATAAAATGAATATCTTTTCCCATTCGTACGTGCTCTTTTCGCTTCACGTACATTCGAGTCGTTTTTCAAACTGAAGCGATGTTCCCAATCGTCATTTTCGAAGCGGATTGAAACATCAATTTATTCGAGCAGTTTAAATTCAAATGAAAGTTGCGTCGCTGTGTTCGAAACGAACTCATTGACATAGATAAAAGCTGTGTGGTAAAAGGTTATGCAGTAGGATCAGCATGAGTAATCAGTTTCCGGCACTGGTGGCGTAGTGGTATGCGTGGCTACTATGCATTTCCATTCGGCACTAGACAGAGTGAGTGTATGGTGTGTGATGAGTTTGGTCATGTATTATGATAGCCACTGCTAGTCTTAGCGATCTTGAATAAGCAAATCTACGGAAGGCTTCAAAGGCACCTTCTTTCCTTCTTGAGGTTTTACGAATGCTCGACACTGTTTAGAAAGGATTTGGCATACTGCCACATTTCACCTTAAAACTTATTGGCATAAAACCAATAAGGTGGTTTTTGAGCCAACAGGGCACCTCTGGAATCCCCCTTGGCCCTTAAGTCACGGTAGAGGCGGAGATCTTCCGAAATCCGCAACAGGCGAGCACTTGCTTGGTGAAAGACCTACCGTGCATGATCAATTTTGCTGTTTCACTAGAAATGATGATTCGGGAAACAACCAGTCAGTTGCTACAATCCGACATGCTACTGAAAACGATAAGTATTTCCAGAACGTGCGGGGCTTACGTACTGAAACAAAAGATCTAAGACTGCTACTTTCTAGCTGTGGCTACGATATCTTGGTTTTCAGAGAGAGACCTTTTGAGACCTGGCTTCAACCCGACATTATTGATTCAGAACTATCATCCGAATACTGTCTGTGTCGACTGCAGCGAACTGATAAGTGAACTCCTAAGGGATGAAGGAGTGCTTGACACAGTAAACACTAGTCACAGATGCATGTCAGTGTAGTTACTATAGTGCAATCATCTTGAGCAAGTCTCCGTTCAAATCAAACTTACAACTCGGCCAGTGTACATCTGTTGTATATATCTATGTCCAAAATCTCGCGCTGATCTGTACGTGGCTCATTTTAATCTTTCGGATCCGAGATGGTAGTTTGACGAGAACCTGAATGGATGACACTTATTGAATCATTGCCTCCTCACTGACTAAGACAGGTCTTCCTTCGTCAACGCTTCAGACAATGTGGAATTAGTCGAGTCTGCCGATCCATTGTTACTTGTCACAGTGATGTGCTTGCGGAAATGTAGCATCAAACTATGGAGATGAAGTTCAGACGCTGCAACTTCGGTGCGTTGAACAACGCTATTGCTTCGATCGACTGGCGGCAATGTTTAGTGGATATGTTTCTCGTGTACGTCACGCACGTGGCGTACCACTGCGGAAGTCTGCGGAAGTCCCATGGCAGGAAGCCGCGTACATATGTTCTTGTTGAAATTCACAGGGTGTATATGCAAACTGTACAACAAAATTAAAACAGCCGCAAATGCTGACCTATTTGCCAACTTTTTCCGGAGCGTTTACAATAAAACAAAACCTGCAATGTATCGTAGATGATTTCAGCGCAAGCTTTCATATGACATTAATCTTCCGACAATCGTATTCTCAACCAACGAAGTTTGTAAAAGCTCTCGACTAAGTGTCTAAGAGTGCGAGGGTCGGCAGATTGAAAACATTTTCATGTACAACATCCATCGGCTTTCATAATATGACAGGATCGTCCTATCCCTCCAGTCTAAGCGCCTTATCGCCATTAGGCCATATCGGACAAAGTGCACTTGAATCCGTTCGATCCGGTTGATGTGAACGGATGTGATACGGAGCCCAAACCTGCACCCTATATTATAATACACTGCGCACGAGTGAATCACTGTATTGATTTTAAACTATACACGTCTTCGAAGTGATTTGAGGTGCGCTTAAAGAATCCAAGTATAGAGTACGCTTTGACCGTTACTGCGGCAATATGTTCCGTGAATTTCAATTTACTGTCCACGAATATTCCAAGATTGTGTTTCCCTTTCTGTTGTCGGAAAAAGTGGAATACGAGAACGGTTGAAACAAAACACACAGCATTTGTTAGGATTAGCTTCCATCCCATTCAATCTGCACCATTCCAGTAGTGAATCGATTCCAATTTCAAGCGCCTAGCAATCCAGAATCGTTGAAACTTCTCGTTAGAATTTTAAATCGTTAGCGTACAACAACTTCTTAGATTTAAGCTTCGTGCAGAGGTCGTTAATGAAGAGAAGGGTCTGAGTATGCTGCCTTGAGGAACTTCGGACCGTATCTGAACAGGAACAGAGCAAGATCTCCTATCTTAACGAAGTAGATGCGGTCCGTGAGATATGAACAGATTAATTGAGTAAGCCACTCTGGATGTCCCATTTGTCCGAGCTCATCAACTACCAAAATGTGAGGTACCTCATCGAAAGCTTTGGCAAAGTTCACATAGACAGCGTCGACTTGCTGTTGCTTCTCCATTCTATCCAGAAGAATCGATACGTGGTTTATCAAGTTGGTAGTCATCGGAAATGATGCGTTTGGTAAACTGATAAAGTACATCATGCACCATGCATTCCAAAACCTTCGACAGGTAGTTGAAAATGAAGATCCGTCGAAAATTCTCGACATCATTTAGGAAATTAGATCTATGAATTGGTGTGATTGAGACGCACTTCCACAGCGTAGGAAAGCTATTCTCGTTAAATGAACGGTTGAACAAAATACTTGCGGATAGGGCTAGGGAATTTGCGCACTGCGACGGATGCAGTTGATCAGGACCAGTGTCTTTTGATCCATCGATAGATTGTAACTTTAGCATCACATCATGGGCCGAGAAACTCATCCGAGGTAAGTTCACATCATAATGTGGAATACTGTTTAGGTGGGTTTCAGTCAAAGGTGGCGAGTTGTTACTTGACACACTTTGAAAGAACATATCTGCAAATTTTTGTGACGTACGGCGATTTCTTGGTAGCGTACGCTTTGTGGTATTACTTTTATCGTTTTCCGGTTGTTTATAACATTGTGCATTCTAAGAATTATATTGCGTCTCTATTCCAAGAATTTCTGTTTTTCGAAATTCGTTCCTACATTTAAAAAATGGTTTCCTAGACTTGCGAAGACAATTTCGAACACTTCCTAGGTCCGCATTTCACCACGGTTGGTTCTAGTATAGTTTTCGATTCCTTCTTCTTAATGGTGCGCTGATTCTTATAATCCGATAAAGCTCGTCATAAAAATGGGCAGCCGCGTCGTCAACCTTCTTCCAGTAATTGCTTCCAGTCCACTTGCCGAATTTTCTCATCCAAGGCATCCTGAAACTGAAATCATAGCAGTCAATCTTCTCGTCGAGTATATACGGATCAACTTGTCTAATATCCACTAAACATTGGACAGCTTTGCGAAGAACTGCTTGTGATGCCTGTGTATATTCATCAACGGGTTTGGCGATTCAAAAATATCTGCACAAAGGAATCTATTTGTGAAGATCTGTATCAGAACACCAGCATGGATTTGTGAAATTCAGGTCAACGACGACTAATCAATCAAAGATGTCGAGAATAGGAATCGAGTCGATTCAGTCTACGTCGACCTGTCCAAAACATCTGATGTTGTGCCACACGATTCCGCAATTACCCAAGTTCAAACGTATGGGATTTCTTGGACATATTACCGAATGGCTTCACTCATATCTGTGCAATCGAAAAGCTTCAATCTGTGTCGACTCAGTTTACTGTAAAGAATAGTCGTTACGTCTGGTGAGCTACAGGGAAGCCGAAATGGTCCGATCATCTTCATTATGTCTGTGAACAATGTGTGCTCTCGAGTGATGTCCCCAAAACAAATGTTTGCCGATTGTCTCAAGTTTTACAGGATAATCATTCATCTGCACTGGACTGTCTCATTCTTCAAAGATAGATTGACGAAGTTCCGCTGTGGTCTATCGCGAAAATGGAATGAGGTTGAATGCAGAATGATCTTTTGTTATACGTCGTTTGTACGAGTCAACTCTATTTGCGATCTGGGAGTTACAATCGACTCGAAGCTGTGATTCCTTGATCAGCAGATACAGCAGCCAAAGCATTCACAGGGCTTGAATTTTATTGAAGGCAGACAACTGACTTTACAGATGTCTACACTCTGAAGACACTGTTCTGCACATTAGATCGCAGCATTGTTGAGTACGCAACAATTTGGTCATTGTTCCAGGTGGTGCACATTGCGAATTCTCGATGCTTGCTCATCAGCCTGGAAACTTCATCGGGCCGACGGCTTGAGTTCCAGCGAATGTTTATATTTGATATAATGGAATGAAACATCGACTGGAAACGCCGACTACTGCAGCAGATCAACCCCAATGTCCCTTAGCGAATCCTCTGAAGTTTTCTGACTATCAGTTTACCGCGTCATAGAACTAGTGATGGACATAATAGACCATACACTCCCTGTCTAAGGGCATACAACCATGTTAGTATTGTCCACGCTTTTTATATGACGAAATGTGCTTTAAAACTTAGGGTTAGAGTTGAAGTCTAACCTTGAGCGATTTCATTCGAAAACAAGAAACAAACAAATAAATAAAATTGCGCTCATAAGTGGCAACCGAGATCATGTGACTTTATGTGATTGGATTGTTTTTAAGTATAATTGTTAGTATACAGGGTGTTCAATAAATTCGAATACATATTGGTGTCAGATTTAGCCTCATATATAGGGTAAACGAAGCGCACGGTATCGGGAGACGGGCTCGGCCAAGGACCGTACGAGATCCGAGCGGCCGCTTTCGGTAAGGACGCCAGCAGCCATCAAGGTGGTGATGGAGCGGGTTTGTCGATGACCCGCTCGATCCGGAAGACCGCAGCTGACCTGGATGTGTCGATCGGAACTGCACACGCCATCATGACGAAGAACCTGGGAAACAAGTCGTACAAGAAACGCAAGGCTACAACGAAGAAGATGCTGGACAGAGCCAAACTGATACTTTCGCGGCATGTCAGGAGTTCGTATTTTCTGATGAGAAACACTTTTTGTCTCACATCAGTCGCACAATGTCTAAGATGATCGGCTGTGGGGCCGACGTTGGCGAGCATCCCCCCGTCCCACATAAATATCTCGCGGTTCCAGGTTCCAGAGCGCCACGTCGGTGATGGTTTGGGGGACCGTATCCAGGCGTGGGAAGCTCCCACTGGCGTTTATCTAGAAAAACGTGAAAATCAATGACACATACGAGGGCGGTCCGATAAGTATTTAACCTCATCGCCCGATGGTGTCAGTAGGGCAAGAGAGATTACTTATAGTGTAGTACATCCTCGTAAACGGCTACTGTCAAAATTTCAGCCAAATCGGACTCGTAGTTTTGTTTTGACCGTGTGTGGAAGCAGGCGTGTCGCGGATTTTCGAAAAATTGAAAAAATGGAAATTCCGCCGTCGCCATGGCCAAATTGGTCGAATTGCACTACGAACTGCTGCCCCATCAACCGTATTCTCAAGATATGGCCCCATGCGATTTTTTTTTTGTTTCCAAACTTGAAAAAGTCACTCGCCGGGCAGAAATTTTAGTCGAATGAGGAGGTCATCGCCGCCACGGAGACCTACTTAGCGGACCTCGAGAAAACGTTTTTTTAGATGGATTAAAGAAATTGGAGCATCGCTGGGTCAAGTGTATCGAGCTAAAAGGAAACTATGTTGTGAAATAAATCGCCACTTTTTCAAAATTTTTGTTTTTTTGTAGGCTAAGTACTTATCGGACTACCCTCGTAATGTAAGACCGAGGTTCTGGAGAACGTTGTAGCCCCGGCACTTCGGGACCTCTACGGTCTTTCAAATCGATAGCGCAGGGGCCCAAAGGTCTCAAGCTAGTCATACAGTACACAGCGGGGGTGATCCTAGCTAATATGTCGTAAAGGTTTCTCAATAAACATTGACTCAATAAAAATTGACGCAGAAAAGAATATTTTGTTTTTTTAAATACATTTTTAAAGTGTATTCGAACTTATTGAACACCCTGTATTGTAAAAGGTTGATGTCAATGATCCAGAAAATTTTGAAGAACTTGATGCCACTATTGCTGCAAATCCGAAAAATCCAAAAAAATGTGCACCGAGAGTTATCAAGAACTGGAGCGAGCGTATGTGGCCACACAAAAACCGTTGCAGTAGCCATTAGAATGATATTTTGCTCAAATAAAAGTTGGACGTGAAATTCCTTAACAGATTTTTGCAGCTCTGCAGCGTTTCGGTAGATATTAATCGATAAATTCGATTAAATTACGTATTATAGTTACGGAAATTGTATTATAAGTATCGATAAAACGAGCAAGAATAGTTGTTAATTAAAAAAAACAACATTTAAAATATTGCTTATCAAATAGAGCTGAAGCTAGACTAACTAGCTGTTCTATAAACGAATGTTTTGAGGGTTGCTTGAATCTGTGTAGGCTAACACCTTCGTTCATTATGTGAAAAATCGCCAATTGGCTTTTTTGGTATAACGTTCCTCCTTCCTAGAACGCATCGAAGAGATGAGAAATTTGGAAATGATTTGGCAGTGACTATGGGGGAATTCCAGAATATTTTATCTATTCGTCATCATCCTATCCATACGAGGAAACACATATAAATGACGAATATTATTTGACATTTCATTTGACTATGTTGCTTTTTCCGTTAAATGCTAATGACTGTTCGTCAAATGTCGTATAAAACAAATCAAATACCATGCATTTTACACTCCCGTGTCTGCGATTTGCCATTGCTTCGAGAAATAACCATATAAAAAACCAGATCAACTGGAAATTATATTAATTTTTTATATTCAAATTTTTTTGTCCAAGAATATATTGTTTTTTTTTAAAGAGATTTCTACAAAGTTTCAAACAGACAACATTCTTTCTTATATTTTCAGAAAGCAAACGTTGTCACGGCATTGGACCCCTTCGATTATAAAATAAATCATGTCGTCGTATATTAGTCGAACTAGTTCTATGATATTCACAATAAAATCACGATGTTATTCCTTACAGTTGGATGCGATTCTTTTTGCGACGTCTACGCCATTCTACAGTCGTTGGGCCCTAGAAAAATAGGGAGATTTTTTTAATTACGAATGAAAATTTTGAATCACCTCAAATGGACGAGTAAACGAGCAAATCCACGCGAATAGAGCAAGATCATTCTGAGAACAAATTGTTAATAAGCCGCAGTTGCTTCACCGGGTATTGGGACAAAAAATAAACAAAATATTGAGAAACGCGCGTGAGCCGTTAGAAGCTGCGCATTCAGGCACGAGCACATATCAGAGGATGACTTTCTCCAAACAGTTATCAGCCATTGTATTATAAACAAAATGCAAGTCAAAGTCAAACGATTGGATGCACAGTACGATTTACTTACGATAGTAGACAGCTTCAGCTTCGCGTAATTTGTTGGCTGTTTCTGATTTTTACCATATTACCTCACCTCATCTTAGTAAGCGATGTGTTCGTGTGTGTATGTGTGTGTGTTTCAGTACGTATTTTGGGTGAGTGTATGTACCGTCCATTAACGACAATCGAAGATTCAAGTGATGTGTGTTGGTAATACGAAACGAAAGTTCTTTTACGAAAACGTAGAATGGAATGATTTCAAACATCCACGGAGATGGGATGAATTTATATGCATATGTGTTATGTGTGTTTTTTGGTAAACGATTACTGATTCCTTTCCGTCACTTGATTGATTCTCGTTTTATTGCGATTGGAGCTCATTTTAGTTCTAAACTTATCAAGCTTTCGAGATTGTTTGCCAGTTCACATTTGCGTGTTCGCATGTTCCTTCTTGTTTTTCAACTTGTGTTTTAGACTTTGTTTTTTTTTTCTGTTATTCTGTTCCATTGTATTTTCTTTTATTTGTCGATATATTTTAAAGTTTGATTAATAACTATAAATATTCTCAGTTTAATAATGGTGGGTAAACATTTGTGGTCGTGTTTGCTTCAACATTGCACCATTTGTTATTCCAGCTAACAAACGTCAGCATTTCATACCAATAGGGTTTCGATTCATTTCCATTGTCTTCGACCTAGTACTGATATTTACACGCCAATGTGGTTTTTAGTTCGCTTAGTCGACACGTTTATCGCTTTTTCTCGAGCCCCGATGCCTAGTAGTTCCGTCAAGTCTTCAGCAAGAGCATCGGAATAAACTTTGTATTGTTTTTATTTCTTTTTATTTTTTTCTGTATATTACCCCAGACTTTGCTTTAGCTACATATTCTCCTTCAGGATGTAAGTGTTAAATATCATTACAACATCTCAACGATTTGCTTGTATAAACGAACAAAAATAGCAACAAATAATAACACTGTTATAAGTTGATATTTGTTTACTATTTGATTATTAATTCAAATTGGGATCAATAATAAGTTAACGATAAAGGTTATCTCAAATTTTCCTTTTTTTTATTTTTATTAATAGTCAAAGATATTTATTGTTAATATTTTGTGTTGTGCTGAAGACGCGCCGTATCATTTTAATGGATTTTTTTGTTCGTTTTTTCCGCTAGCCTGTAGTGATGATTGATGAGAGGAGGGGATAGTTTTAAACACGTGATTTTGTGAAAAGTAATCTAGTTATTGAACAGCACTTAGAAGCATGAATTATTTTTTGTTCATCTTTCCTTCTAAATATACAATATATTTGTGATAATTCATAGTTATTTTGATGTGGAATGATATGGGTAATTATTCGCTTTAAATGTAAATATCACCTTTTCATTCATTTTGTTTTGATCACTCATCTTAATGTTAGAATTTGTCTTTTTTTAATGACTGTGATTTAACTACAACATTGTATACCAAAAACAGAAAAAATGGAATACGATAGAAATAAACAGCAATAGCCAAATAGTTTTGCAAAAGTATCAGCTCCATTATTTTCGGGGAGCATTTCTTCTTATCCCCAAGAGCAGAACAAATAAAAGCTATCTTGAGATAAACTTTCAAACTAATCAATCAATTTCTTCACAATACGTGTGCGTGATCATGGATTTGTTTCAAATTTTTGTTAGACCTAAATAAATCTTTCTTTCTTAAATATTTACATTTTTTTTTGTTATTTTCATAATGAAAACAAAACAAAAATAGTGAATATTGATTTGGTTCATCCGTTTGCTTTAGTCTTACCAACCTACTATCTGTTCCTTCCATTTGCGGTTACGAGCTTCGTACTGGATCGTATTGTGTTCGTGTTAGATTCCGGAATGTTAAGCATGATTCATAGCAATAATAATGTACAGTATAGTCTAGGTTCACTACAAATCCAATAATAATAATTATAATATTGTGAACTAAATGCCTGGGGTTATTTACCACCCAGGCCAAATTTCATAAATATTAGCTCTTTGCCTTTGGACAAGATGTCACCACCGGGTGCTGCCATCTCTTGGATTTTGCCCATAATGTTGGGACCACCTTGCTGTTGCTGTCCTGGTTGGCCTTGTTGGCCTTGCTGCCCGGGATGCTGTTGCTGCTGTTGATGAAGCTGTTGCTGCTGCTGCTGCTGTTGTTGTTGTTGGCCACCACCAAAGCCCACATTCATGCCTAAACTGCTGAATGGACCGGATGATTGCTGCTGTTGGGGTTGTTGGTTCATTTGACCACCTGGTTGCTGCTGTTGTTGGGTCTGGGCGGCCGGTTTCTTGCCGAACAATCCACCGGTCGCTGCACCGGCAGCTCCCGATAGAAGATTAGTAGCTGTAGAGAATACACCACCAGAGGAGGCTGTGGTCGTGGGTTGCTGTTGTTGTTGCTGGTTTTGTTGCATTTGTTGCTGCTGGTTTTGCTGTTGTTGTCGCATCTGTTGCTGTTGCAGTGGCGTCTGTTGTTGCATGCTACTCATTCCGCCGACATTACCACCGATCCCTATCCCTTGACCGATCATCCCTCCTATCCCCTGCATCCCCTAGAAATCGCAGCAGCTGCATTAGTCTATTCTGATTCGCCCACCAAGCCCACTTGTACTAAGGAACTAATTGCCTTCAAACAAGGATTCAGGGAGGTTTTTAAAGGTAATTTCAAAAATCTCGACAGAGAACAAAACGCAACTAAACGAGTGAGGGGGAGATAAACTACTAGAAACTTCTAGGTACGAGTGAGTTTAGAGACGTGCAATGGGTGTGATCGCTTATGGTTTATCCGTCAATCCAGAAACCAAATGGGGATGGGTACTACGGAATTCTTAAGAACTTCGAAAAAAATGCATTTGAACAAAGCAACTATTGGACACTATGCGTTTTTCTGCTCTAAATTTCATAAAATGTACACTAGAAAACGATTGCGGATCCTGCAGATGGTCGCTCCAACTAGAGAGTGCACTGGGATGAGACTTTGTGAGGTTTAAGATTTGTGTATTTCACCAATCGATTATGCATGACTAATTATGAACTTATTCTCAACTGAATTTGTTGATGAAAAATGGTTTCATGGTATTCATTGTCAATAATTGATTGAACGCGAAACACATGTATACCGATTTTGGGATTTGTTTCATTAATTTGGATCAAATCAATTGAACACACTGTAATTCTTTTTTGATATAATATTTATTTTACTTTTTCTAAGTTTCGCTTATGAAATAATAAAAAAAGAGATTTACTCAAGGAAAACAAAAATTTATTTATTTTGAAAAAAGTGACACTTCCCATTTCGAAAATCGATATGATTTCGATAAGCTTCCATCGAAAGACCCCTCGATTGTTTATCTTTTAACATTTTGACATGTTTTGAAACAAATGGCTCGACCAGGAGAATTTGTACACGTGATCGCATTTGATTCTGTTGAAAAGATGGAGAAGGTAGGTTCTTCGAAAACAATTTCCTTGTGTATCCGAAAATTGGTGATTCATGATATGTAAAACGGTGAATCGTACCGAGAATATCCCGAATGTCCGCTAGATCCAGGAAACCCTCCAGTTATCAATTTCTGGTCAAACAGTTCTCCGCCGTCTTACAGCACAGGGTTGAATAGCAAAGATGCCCGGAATCAGCAAGTCAAACAAAGCTAAAAGGCTTTGGTTTGTTAAGGAGCATGCTGATAAGCCCTTAGTGTCCATGTAAACATTTCTCTTAACGGATGAATCAAAATTCGAGTCGTTCAACCAAAAGCGGCGGTGCAAAATGGTGAATCGCACCGGGCTGTCGCTACGAAGTAGAGTATCAGCAAGGCTTCAGTTCGGATCAGTGGTGGGTTGCCCTGAAAAATCAGGGAGCGCAAAATGGATGCGAGAACGGACACCAAGTTTATGCACCAAGTCAAGAAAACCCCCAAAGGTAACAGTCCGCGAGATCCAAGAAAACCATTCAGCTGTGAACTATCAGGGGTTGAATAACAAAGTTGTCCGGAATCGTCAATTTACCCGCAAGGCTAACAAAACCAAACGGCCTAAGTTTGTTAAGGCGTAAAGGGTGGAACGACCAAAAAGTGCTTAACATCAACGTAGCATTAATCCCATAATCGATCATTTGAAAAAAAAATGGGAACCCCTATTTTTGTGTGTAGAATGATGTGCCTACTATGTGTTCGGCGCACGCTCTTCAGTTGTCAAAATGGCTTCCACGCAAGAAAAACGGCGTTTAAGAATTCGGCACGCACATCAAGAATTTCCGCTTTTGACGCATAATCAGTTAGCGAAAAAGCTCAATTTCCCTCAAACGACGATGTCTGAAGTGAAGTGTTTGAGGAGAGGTTGACCATAACTCGGAAGCCTGGAAGTGGAGGAAACCGCATTCCGACGGTCGAACAGACAACCAAAGCGGTGAAGAGGACATACACAAGGAATCCAAACTTATCGATTCGGGATGTGGCAGATAAAGTCGGAATGTCCCACACCACGGTGCAACGCGCCAAGAAATGAGCTGGGCTGTCAACGTACAAAAAGGTAAAGACCCCAAACCGCGACTAAAAGCAAAATAAATCGGCCAAAATGAGGACACGGAAGTTGTACACGACGATGTGGACCAAATTCGACTGTATCATTATGGATGACGAGACATACGCCAAAACCAAAGCTTCCGTGACAAGAATTCTACACGTCGATGGGAAGGGGCAAGGTGTCAAATATTTAAAAACATTAAACTGTCGAAATTCGCAAAGAAATATCTGATTTGGCAGGCGATATGCTCGTGTGGAGAGAAGAATCAGCTTTTTGGTAACAACCGGCACCATCAACCAGGAAGTTTGCGTCAAAGAGTGCCTCCAAAAACGACACCTGTCGTTCCTGCAGCAGCACACGGTTTCCGTACTGTTGTGGCCGGATTTGCCACTACGGCAGTAAGGCCCTGGAGTAGCATGCGACCAACAACGTCCAATTCGTGCCGAAGAATAAGAACCCGCCCAACACCCCAGAACTTCGCCGGATCGAACAATACTGGGCAATTCAAGGCGAACTGGCGTGCAGTAGCTGAGAAGGTCTACAAATTGACTGTACAAAATCCAAGCAGCATGTGAAAATGAAGGCTCGAGGATTCATTTTTTCGCCGCAGAAGAACTAACTGAATATATATTTTTTTGATAATGTAATGTATGAACTTCAAAAAGAAAAAAAAAACATGAATTTTTAAATTAAGAATAAACATACTCTAAACATTATTTTGTCTTAGCACTTTTTGGTCGTTCCACCCTTTATACTGATAAGCCCTTAGAGTCTTGGAAAAACGATTGTTTGGACGGAAGAATAAAAATTCGAGCTGTTTAACCGAAAGCGGTGGATTCGTGTGTGACGCAGATCGGGTGAGGGGTTTCAGGAGCGCCACATCCAAGGTATGGTGAATCATGGAGGAGGAAATGTGATAGTCTGGGGGTGTTTTCGAGGGATGGAGTTGGAAGCCTCGTGAAAAACGACAGGACAATGACGACAAGTCACTATATCAACATTCTGCGGGAAAATCTTGACGCATCGCTGATCCAAACGTGCCTTGAAGTTGGAGTTTTAGCAGGACAACAACCCAAAGGATACAGCTAAGGGAACCATGTATTTCTTTCTCTTCACTGGAGCGCGCCCGGTGGTGAGCGGAAGGCACCCGCAACAGGGCCTGGAGGCAAAAAAGAGCACATTAATTATTAAAATGCTTATATTTTACTTGAATTTTTCTTTTCTAGAGCCAGAATGCCAAAATTGAGAATGTTTTGTCACTTATTTTTCAAATCAAATAGATGTTAATGTTTCTTTATGCAAAACACTTTTTTCAGTATTCTACAAGTGAAACTAAGAACAAATATAAAAAATACGATATCAAAAAAGGCTACAGTGCTTTTACTTCTTGAACAAAAAATGTATTTTTGTTTGAATGTGAGAGTGAGCTCTGTTGATCGATTATTATTCACAATACCACGCACACTCTCCTTCACAGCTCCACACACAGCTCCTTCAATGGATGGAAGTGTCTTGACTGTCATATGGAGAAGGATGATTGAGTTGAAAAGTTTCAGTTTTCAAAAAAAAAAATAGTTAGGGTCTTTCATCTTGTCCACTCAAAAACCTTTTTTTTTATTTCCACTTGGCAGTAGAAATTTAAACTACAGTTTAGAGTTTTCCCTAGAAAGCTCATTCAAATACCTCATCAGCTGGCGAAATCAGTCAGGTGCGAAAGTTACAATTTTGGCAAATTAGTAAAAATTCGAGTTTTGAAGACTCTTCTAACGCATGTATTAAGCGATTTTTTATGCGATTACCCTGCCACCTAGAGGTGAATTTACCTATGTATCAATAATGAAAGCAACCCTGTTGTGTACAGAAAAAATAACAACTCGTCGAGAGGAAGTTTGGTTCCGACCGCCTGACAGTGCTGAGTCACCGTAAAGTGTAGCAGAAGCTTAGAAGAAAGACTGAGAGCAAGGTGGCCTCATCATTCCGCACCTCGGACCGGAAGGAGCAACCGATCGAACGGTGAAGAAGTACCTGATCAAAATGGACATTTTTATGCGAAAGCGTCGGTCGAATTCCACGTAATACGCGGAATACCACGGCAGGGCGTCGAAGCATTTTTGTACAAGGCGTGATATACGAAGGATTTAGGAAAAAAAACCAAAAAGAATAATTCAATAATTATTCTTTTTAGTTTTTTTTATCGCCATCCAAAATTAGTCCATTTTTGTTAGGTATACATTAATGAAAAATTGTGCTCTCTAGAGGCGAAATAAGAAACGGGTTTAAATAGGTAGCAAAAAACTTAAAATTCAGACCAGGTCTGAGTAAAATCAGAACAAGTTTCTTCGGTTAGATCTGCTTTTCAGGAAATTGCTGAACAACAACATTAAATTTAATCTTACAAGACCAAAAAAAATAGGGATAGTATAGCTCCTAAAAAGCAGACCGTAAATTTTTCTGTTACGTGAAAAATGTTGATAATATTGATATGAGGACATCATCGGAATTGCATGAATCGATTCTTCAGAACAACGAGCTGCCCCCGAACTGGCGGCACACTTGTACACAATATCACACAATCAAGCCTTCTACAGGATCAACCACCTTCGTCACTACGTCGCTATTGTGAACTGTGTTTGCGGATGAAACACACGCGGATAGCACATCTCCAAACTCGAACTCTCAACTAGGTGAAATACCGTATGAAAGAAAAAAAAACGTAACCCTATCATCTAGAGAATAAAAAGAAAACACTCAATCAACTGAGAACCGGAGAGTTTACACTAGAACTAGAGAATAGTAACGGCTTAGGACTAACAGGGGGAAAACAAACGAACGAAATGAAGAAAAACCAAATCCTAGTCAAAAAACTAACCAAAGTTATAATTAGATAGAGAGAGAGATAGGCAGTCTTTGAATGAGAAATAGAAAAATTGTAAAATGAGAAGGAAGCAGAGTGGTTCGGAGCAAAAGTAACAAAGAACGGAACTTTCTAACAAAACGAAGCATGAACAAACGAAGGGTTACATGAACTGGTAAATAATTTTCCTCTTGGGAGGAGAAACATTCGTGAAAGAATTGATTTGACGTTTCTGAGAAACAATTATTGTGTTGGCCAGTATCGTTACCGCTCGGTTTGCTGTACAAGTGACATATTTCTGGTGTCGAGCAGTGACGATACCGAATATCTGTAGAAGAATCCAGTGCTATGTTTTTTCCTAGCTCTAAGCTGGTATTCTATGTTCAATTGATTGGGTAAACTGGACGGGATTGAGTGGACAAAGTGGTATTATGTGGATCTTGTTTTTTTTCTCGATACAAGCATAGGTATAACTACTTGGAAAAGTAACATAGATCAAATCAAAACCAGCTACAATAAATTTTAAGCGAAGTGAAATAGAATGCTTTTCTAATATTTTGTTATTACTGACTTTGTTGATTGGATATGAACACTCTATTGTTGCTATTTACAACATTGACAACATTTAACATACAACTAGTGAATATGATTCTAGAGACGTTTGAGACGACGATCCTTCAGTGGGACCAATAGAAGTTTACAGTAATAATACCGCACGAAGAAGTACCACTATTTATAATTGAACTTCAGCAGGGAAAGAGCTCGACTAAAACCACGTAAAATAATGGCGCTCGTTGAAGCGAGTGTGTTTAAAAAAGTAATATTATTATTGGTGATAGAGAAATTTAAGTAAGTTGGAAGTTTTTGTGTAATCCGGTACTGGAAGTTTTCTGGAGATCGAAATTTTGAAATTCCGAAAGTCTACGATTTCCGACCTGTAGATAACTAACTTATCTTGGTACACATTAATGTAAAATATGTACAAATGTGAAAACATAAAACTGGAACCAAAGTAAAATTGTTCAGCATTAAAATTTCACAATATATATTAAGGTTTGGCTTGATTCTAGGATTTTATTTTATTTTGTATTTTTGTATTTTTGTATTTTTGTATTTTTGTATTTTTGTATTTTTGTATTTTTGTATTTTTGTATTTTTGTATTTTTGTATTTTTGTATTTTTGTATTTTTGTATTTTTGTATTTTTGTATTTTTGTATTTTTGTATTTTTGTATTTTTGTATTTTTGTATTTTTGTATTTTTGTATTTTTGTATTTTTGTATTTTTGTATTTTTGTATTTTTGTATTTTTGTATTTTTGTATTTTTGTATTTTTGTATTTTTGTATTTTTGTATTTTTGTATTTTTGTATTTTTGTATTTTTGTATTTTTGTATTTTTGTATTTTTGTATTTTTGTATTTTTGTATTTTTGTATTTTTGTATTTTTGTATTTTTGTATTTTTGTATTTTTGTATTTTTGTATTTTTGTATTTTTGTATTTTTGTATTTTTGTATTTTTGTATTTTTGTATTTTTGTATTTTTGTATTTTTGTATTTTTGTATTTTTGTATTTTTGTATTTTTGTATTTTTGTATTTTTGTATTTTTGTATTTTTGTATTTTTGTATTTTTGTATTTTTGTATTTTTGTATTTTTGTATTTTTGTATTTTTGTATTTTTGTATTTTTGTATTTTTGTATTTTTGTATTTTTGTATTTTTGTATTTTTGTATTTTTGTATTTTTGTATTTTTGTATTTTTGTATTTTTGTATTTTTGTATTTTTGTATTTTTGTATTTTTGTATTTTTGTATTTTTGTATTTTTGTATTTTTGTATTTTTGTATTTTTGTATTTTTGTATTTTTGTATTTTTGTATTTTTGTATTTTTGTATTTTTGTATTTTTGTATTTTTGTATTTTTGTATTTTTGTATTTTTGTATTTTTGTATTTTTGTATTTTTGTATTTTTGTATTTTTGTATTTTTGTATTTTTGTATTTTTGTATTTTTGTATTTTTGTATTTTTGTATTTTTGTATTTTTGTATTTTTGTATTTTTGTATTTTTGTATTTTTGTATTTTTGTATTTTTGTATTTTTGTATTTTTGTATTTTTGTATTTTTGTATTTTTGTATTTTTGTATTTTTGTATTTTTGTATTTTTGTATTTTTGTATTTTTGTATTTTTGTATTTTTGTATTTTTGTATTTTTGTATTTTTGTATTTTTGTATTTTTGTATTTTTGTATTTTTGTATTTTTGTATTTTTGTATTTTTGTATTTTTGTATTTTTGTATTTTTGTATTTTTGTATTTTTGTATTTTTGTATTTTTGTATTTTTGTATTTTTGTATTTTTGTATTTTTGTATTTTTGTATTTTTGTATTTTTGTATTTTTGTATTTTTGTATTTTTGTATTTTTGTATTTTTGTATTTTTGTATTTTTGTATTTTTGTATTTTTGTATTTTTGTATTTTTGTATTTTTGTATTTTTGTATTTTTGTATTTTTGTATTTTTGTATTTTTGTATTTTTGTATTTTTGTATTTTTGTATTTTTGTATTTTTGTATTTTTGTATTTTTGTATTTTTGTATTTTTGTATTTTTGTATTTTTGTATTTTTGTATTTTTGTATTTTTGTATTTTTGTATTTTTGTATTTTTGTATTTTTGTATTTTTGTATTTTTGTATTTTTGTATTTTTGTATTTTTGTATTTTTGTATTTTTGTATTTTTGTATTTTTGTATTTTTGTATTTTTGTATTTTTGTATTTTTGTATTTTTGTATTTTTGTATTTTTGTATTTTTGTATTTTTGTATTTTTGTATTTTTGTATTTTTGTATTTTTGTATTTTTGTATTTTTGTATTTTTGTATTTTTGTATTTTTGTATTTTTGTATTTTTGTATTTTTGTATTTTTGTATTTTTGTATTTTTGTATTTTTGTATTTTTGTATTTTTGTATTTTTGTATTTTTGTATTTTTGTATTTTTGTATTTTTGTATTTTTGTATTTTTGTTTTTTTGTATTTTTGTATTTTGGATCTTTGGAATTTTCTAAATTTTTGATGCACATCTTCCAACGATGAAATTCCATAGATAAAGGGTGTGTCACATCAAATTGCATCACGGAAAAAACGCTGTAGAAATTCGCCCAGATCCTTTTGAAAATTTTAGACAGTAAAATAAAAACTATTAAACAACTTTTGGCATTTTCTTTTTATTCATACTTCGAGCCCAAGCCCGTATGCTCGCACCTTCCTCTTCACCCCGTCCATAAGGTTCTGTACAACGTCAGGTTGTAGTTTTTTTTAACAGAAATCCATTTTCTCTTGAAGTCCGCCTCCGATTTGACAACTTTTGGGTTCTTCCGGAGGGCCAGCTTCATAATCGCCCAATATTTCTCTATTGGGCGAAGCTCCGGCGCGGGTTCATTTCCTTTGGCACGAAGGTGACCCCGTTGGCTTCGTACCACTCCAACACGTCCTTTGAATAGTGGCACGAAGCGAGATCCGGCCAGAAGATGGTCGGACCCTCGTGCTGCTTCAATAGTGGTAGTAAGCGCTTCTGTAGGCACTCCTTAAGGTAAACCTGCCCGTTTACCGTGCCGGTCATCACGAAGGGGGCGCTCCGCTTTCCGCAAGAGCAGATCGCTTGCCACACCATGTACTTTTTGGCAAACTTGGATAGTTTCTGCTTGCGAATCTCCTCCGGAACGCTGAATTTGTCCTCTGCGGAGAAGAACAACAGGCCCGGCAGCTGACGAAAGTCCGCTTTGACGTAGGTTTCGTCGTCCATTACCAGGCAATGCGGCTTCGTCAGCATTTCGGTGTACAGCTTCCGGGCTCGCGTCTTCCCCACCATGTTTTGCCTTTCGTCGCGGTTAGGAGTCTTCTGAACCTTGTATGTACGCAGGCTTTCCCGCTGCTTGGGCCGCTGGACGAATGAACTTGACAAATTCAGCTTATTGGCGACATCTTGGACCGAACTTCTCGGATCACGTCTAAACTGCTTAACTACGCGCTTGTGATCTTTTTCACTGACGGAGCATCCATTTTTGTTGTTCTTCACCTTCCGGTCGATGGTTAGGTTCTCGAAGTATCGTTTTAGTACTCTGCTGACCGTGGATTGGACGATTCCCAGCATCTTACCGATGTCCCGATGTGACAACTCCGGATTCTCGAAATGAGTGCACAGGATTAATTCACGACGCTCTTTTTCGTTCGACGACATTTTTCCAAATTTACAAAAAATTGACAGTGAAGCATGGCCAACGTGATCTATACACTCTTATCTGATTATAAGCGAAAGCTGAAGATATAATTCCTAAAAATTAAATTTCTACAGCGTTTTTTCCGTGATGCAATTTGATGTGACACACCCTTTATTACGATGATATTAGATGCATATGGAGCTTTTTCAGACAAATAAATCCATAGTTTCCCGAACAAGTCCATATATTTTTATTAATTTTACAGTCATATTCACAAACCTATTCGATTACTTTAACATGAAAAATATATAAATGTTGTTTTAAAGGTAATTTTACATAAATAATACGTCTTTAAAAAGAATGAAATATTTTGAAATTCTCAAAATAAAATATGGTTCGGATCCTCAGATATTTTTACAAAGACCAAAAGAGCCAATAACGAATGAAGAGCTCTAAGACATGAAGCGATTGACCAGTTGATTAATACTAGAAGTCCAGTCTAGCATGAAGTTCCGAAAAATCCCTCAAGAAAGCCGAAACAGACGTTATCCAAAGTACCACCTTATTGAACCGATTATTGGTTAAAAGAGAGATGTGGACTGGCGGGCTACAAAGAATGCAGGACCGAAATATTTCAAACCGAAGAGATAGCATAAATTTGCGAAACAGCGGTACTTCTTCCTCGTATTCAGTGAGCTAACGCAGTTCTCTACATGATGTATAATACAAGGTAATGAAAGGCAGACGTAATACATTCCATCTTCTATTACTTTTTACCCGGAATTATAAACTAGGAATTATTAGGAATAGGAAAAGTGTTATTCAACTCCATTGCTATCGCTCCTAGAAGCAGTTTCTTCGGATCTTCTCGATAGGAGCGATAAAAATCTGCTACATAACCATGTATTGAAATATTGAGCTAAATATATGACTCCACTTAGAATAAATAAGCAAGAAAACAAAATTGTATGGAATGATGTCATTTTACATACCGAGAAAAGTTCCATACGAATAGTTTTTTTTTGTTTGTGTTTTCGGAAAAGCAACTACGAGCATTAGTAGTCAGCACTGTACAATGTTAAAGTTTATAACATACATACATACATCGCCATTGAGGTTTCTACCATCTATCAATTGAGCAGGAGCCTAGTATCAGAAAAATGTCAAATGAGTTTGAAGTAGAAGTCTTTTGAAGTGTCATGTGGCAATTCGTGTTTTCTGGAAAGTACTTTGAAGATTGCTTAAGTAGAAGTTTTTTTTTGTTCTCGCTGTTTTCACTCCAAGTCATCATAGTATTTTATATTGGAAAAATGAAAAAATCTATGAGATCATATAGTTGTCGAACGATCGCAAGAGGTTTCATTAAATAGTGGCCGACTGAAAACGGCCCTGAAATAAAAATTTTTTTCAGCAACAAATACAGTTACACACACTTCACATCATATATAAGTATTTTACAACAACACATAGTTATGCTAACGTTTCATACATTGATTACAATGACATAGAAAGAGACAGAGACATACATGGGATTTTCTAAGGGATAATCCAACTTGAGTACACACAAAACGCAGATTTTTTTAAAAAGAGAAAACAGGGAAAATATCCAATTCAAATGGCTGGAACAATCGCATTAAATTGGGTTTTTTTTGTACACAACTAAGTTCAACGAGGTAGTTCTTTTATACCAGCCTTATTGTTTTTTTTAAATACCTGCTATTTAACAAACCATTTTCATGATACATCGTAAATTAGGAGCTAATCGACAGGTTTAAGAAATAGAATTATGAAAGACAAAAGATGAAGGACGTCCCTGCCCAGGAACCAAATTTAGTTCACGCGCATCCCGAGCTAATGAAAGATAAAACACAGAACAAACGATATATTAATCCGATAGTCTGATTTATCTATATCCGGAGGAGTAATGATAATAACCAAAAGCATATGTCTCACTCTCTTTCTATATCCATGGAATCGCCGAATCAAGTGCGAATAATTTTTTTCTGTTCTGAAGCGCCGAGGGCACTAAGTACGTATTTAAGTCGTCGTAAGTCGTTGAAAAATCACACATAAAACATAACTTTTTTGTTTTCTTTTGAAGAGGACATCGAAAATAGAAGCATTGTTCAACGGAAGAATGTAAAAAATAAATAAAAATGCAATTTGTTGCCATTACACAAATGATATTTTGTCAGCTAGAAGCAGATTTAATTGAGCAGTTAAAAGTAGTGGAAGGTTTTATTATATCATAATCAATAATCAATAAATTATCGGTCTAGTGAATAGATTGCATAGATTGACTGTTGACAGACCCTCCTGATTTCTGTATTATTTGTCAAACAATGATGAAATCTAAAACTTGTACACAGTAAACTAAGTGAATCAAATTTCGGGGTTAATAGTAAAAACGGGGTGATAATCAAAACTTTCGGACAGTTGGTTACCCCAAAAAACTCACAATAAATAATGCATTCGTATATAGTTGGTAACCCTGTTTATCAGGATCCGGGACCCAATTGACGCACTGTGGATATCATTGACGAATCGATTACTCTTCAAGGAGACTATGCCAATAAGCAAAGTCGAATGTTGCTCGGAAATCGAAGTTTTGTGGGCCCTACAATTTTATAGAGTGGACAAACTGTCAAAATAACAGATATTGTTTCGCTGAAGCCAGCTTAGCAAATGGACAAACATCAGTTTGTCATGAATATTTGATCCATATTGTTTGTAGATCAGTAACATGATTTCGGTGGTGCTATCTTTGTACGAGACTTACTGGGTGATGTATTACGTATATATAGAGGGCAGCTTTGAATGAGATGATATATACGTGTTTTTATGTACAATGTCATATAAATTGGAATCATTGAACTGGGTAAATTGTGAGATCACCAAAGTTTCTGGGCCACTTCGCATTTTCTGTGTGTCACAAAATATTACGTAAAACCAATAGTTTATTTTCCAATGTTGAAGTTTATTCTCACTGAACGAACAAAAGAAGTATTACATTTGCATGAAAAGTTGACTCTCACTGAACGAACAAAAGAAGTATTACATTTGCATGAAAAGTTGACGTTCAATATTTTTTTCCATCTTTTAGGTCAGCTGTCGAGTGAGTCAATGAATATTTAATAATTTGTGCAATACAATGAAGATAGCTACAGTACTCAATCTCTAACTGAGCTGGAAGGACAACCCAGTTATCGAATTCCACTTACGAAATGGGCTGACATATCAAACGACAAATAAAACTTGCAGCCGAGCTAACGCACGCCCAGACAAAGAGCAGTCCAGATAAAGTGCGTCCAGTTAGTCAACGACTACTGTAACTGGGGTGCCATTCTAGCCCAGTTAGCGAACGTGTACTGCACTCAAGTAGAGATTTACAATTCATAAAATTCAGTCGTATAACACTAGTCTTCCCAATTTGATAATCATGGTTCCCAAAGGGATTCAAAATGGAGCAATCATGGCATTGAATATTCTCAGGGAGGCGTATTCAGAGCTCGCATGAGGAACGATCAAAATCTGACAAACGTAAGGTTTGTGAGATAATTACGATGAAATCCGCAAGACAGGCATAGAGATTGCTAAGCACCAGGAACCACACAGAGGAAACGATGTGTCGATATGGGTTATATAAATAATAAATAAAAAAATAATGTAAGATGGCAGACGACAGTCGTTCACACTTGTGGATACCACTAGGCGACGGATCATGTGGACACACGAAATGAGCAAATTCGTGATCCGCGCCTATTACATTTGCACTACTTCGGAGACGGACATGAGCGGTCGCCCCCGAATACTAACAATGGTCGAGCAAGCGTATCCAGAGTTCGTCGGGAGGCTTGACCAACACGCGAAGAACGCGAAGCGTAGAGCGATTGTACGCTACAATATGCTCTCCTAAACGCAAATCGATGAGATCAAGTTGCAAGTGCAGAGAGCACGTTCTTCCGCTGCATTTGGTTGATGCTGAAAACATGGAAGAGCTGCAACTCATGGTTTACTGTGCTGCTGTGGCGACCGCTAGAAGTTTAAGATACCGTTTAAGGCCAAGAAGTGGACTGCTACGTGAAAGGCGTGAGCCTCCATGGCGAAGGAGATTGGAGCGATGGATCCTAAACAAGCGTACCGCAATTGGAAGGCTGATGGCGTATAAAAGAGGTAACATATCGGCGAAATTATGTCGGCAAGCTATGTCCTACTGAACTTCCTCAGCTGGGAGGTTATCAGCTTACGGAGCTCTCTAGTACACACTGGTGCAGCAATTGAGCGTTTTATCAAAACTGCTGAAACGTTACTTTCACCCTGAAAAGAGCCAAGAACCAAATCGGATGTTCCGAGATAACGAGGAAGGGTTCAACGACCACATAAGTGACGAGGAGTCCGACTTTAGCGACGGTTCCCTAGATATTAGTGATTTGACGAACTTCTGGCTGGTATTTGGTAGACACCAGTTCAAAATTGCGATGGGCAAATGTGTTAAGATGGGAGGAGGAGAGTTGTGGTTAAATTGGAAAGATGCCAGCTATCATCGTCGGAGAGAACGACCAGAATTGGCCAACAGAAGAGCTGTTGTGTTCCATCAAGAGAACGCAAGGCCACACATATCGGTAGTGACTTGCCAGAAACACCGGGAGCTTGGTTCGGAAGTTTTAATGCATCCACCATATAGTCCATAATTGGCAAGCGATTATCACCTTTTTTCTCGCATTGCAAAACTTCCTGAGTGATAAGAAATTTGAATCAACAGAAGATTGTAAAAATCAATTACTTCAACGACTTCAGCGACATCAACGCGAAGATCGGCTCCGACAACACGGACTATGAACGCGTCATGGGACGTCATGGTCTTGGAGAAATGAGCGAGAACGGCGATTTGTTTGCAGAATTTTGAGGCAACAACGACATGGTCATTGGGGATCCGCTTTTTCCCCATCGACCAGTGCATAAAGTCACGTGGGTCTCCCATGATGGACATACCGAAAATCAAACCGACCACATTTGCATCACCCGAAAATGGAGACGGAGCCTTCTTGATGTTCGGAATGAACGCAGCGCCGACATCACCTTCTGGTTATCGAGATCCGCCTGCGCATTGCACGGATCGACAGGTGGAGAGGTTTGGACGGCGATTCATCATACGCCGACTAGAAGATCCAGCTGTGGAGAGGTCGTTTGTGAAGAGCTTGAGACTCAAGTAGGGGATATTCCGGAAGGTGGCAACGTAGAAGAACACTGGACAGAACGCAATTGGAAGTGGGTCGACTACACACTACGAAGGAGCGGAAACGAAATCTGCAAACAAGCACAGGATTGGAATCCGGCAAGACATAGTAGCACAGGCAGACCCAGGGACTCGTAACGACGCTGCCTCAACAAGGAAATCAAGGAAGTCGACGCGAATCTGACCTGGGCCCAGGTCAAGGATAAAGCGAGCAGCCACCCAGTATGGAGATCTTTCACGTTGGACCTCTGCACCAGTAAAGGTGCGCAACATTCATTCATGAGTGAGTGAATCTTAACATAGTTGATATTTGATTTTTCGAACAGTTGGTCGTTAATGAGTTGAAAAACTTACTCAGAATCAATATACTGAAAACTAAGCTATTTATGATTACCCATTACCCATTGGATTTTTTTAAACTTTCATCTTGTTTCATCTTCCAACAATTTGATGTCTAATGAATATTTTTATTTCTTTAGAAGTATTGCTCTATCTATATTTTTTTCCATTTTTCTTGGTGATTTATGATTGCCATGTAAAAATAACGCGATCAATCGTCGAGTCATTTTCTACATTTTTGAGAAAGGGCATGCGCGTGTCTCGTAGATGCGAATAGGTAGCCATATGGATGAAGAAATATCACTCTGTCGCGCATTTTCATAAAAATCACAGATAGTCGACATCCGTGTTTGTAGAGCAATTTACTCTCTATTCGACTATTGGGCTCGAAGGCGGTTTAAAATTGTTTAAATGTGAAAAAAAATTATTATTGTATGTTATTTGAATACTGAAATTGACAATTTTTTTTATAAAATTCCGAATATTTCCACTAAAGATCATCATTATAACATAAAAACCTTATCTGACAAGATTGTACCACCATTTACCAAAAAAAACGTGTTACTTTATTAAATAGAATACGTATTCGATACGGAAAAGTTAATTTTGATTTATAATTAAACATAATTAACAAATTTCAAATGTGAGTTCATTCTGTCTGAAAATCCATTATCACTTTCGCTTTACAACGGAAGTCAACGCGAATTGGGATAGTATCAACAGTCGTAATGGCACAAATTTGCATTCCAGATTAATGAGAAATTCAATAAAGTTACTTCGAATAAAGCTATTATCTTTTGATTGTCTCTATCAAGAATGAAAAATGTAATATGCTATAGATATTAGTAAATAAAAATATTTTTTTATCTCTAAGAATTGGATAAAAATCGAACAAAAATGAACAACGATTAACAATAAAAAGGTCATGCATAGAACAAGTGATAAGAAAACACAAATTAATCACGTACAAGTCATTTTATTATGACTTCTAGTGAGAAATATCCCATCATTCTACGTGACACAGGTCGCATGGATTCTTTGAACGCCCATCGAAATTGTTTCATCTACTAGCTTGTCACATTCTTGTCCGCACTCGAATGCTCCCAACAACCATGGAATGATATTCAATCAATTTTATGCCGTCTTCTTTCAGAACCCCAAATTCCAAATTTCATATCAGAGTTAGTGTTCGAATAATAGCCGATTGTTTAACACAGGTTTTGATTCATTTTTGCAAACGAAACAAATGTGTTTGTTCCCTTCTCCGGAAGATTTTTCCTAGTTTGGGAACTAATAATAATCGATTTTGCAGTTGAGTTCCTACAATCAATGTTTCTCCAATACGTTAAACTCATATGGGAATTGTGCATGAGACGAAAAGTGCGGGTATGATGAATATGCGTCTGGTTTGAATAGTTAACTGTTGAGTTTCATATCCAATTCCAATAGAACTTCGATTATCCGTGAAAGCGAATTCCATAGTAATTATATAGGGCTTCTCGAAATTTTTCTGTAAGTGGTAGACTCTTTTGTTTTGTTTTATCTAACCACAGGTGTACACAGCCTACAGATAGATAGATTGATGATTTCTGAATTGGCAAAACATAGATTTCATGCTGATATATCATCGCGTTTCATCGCGCAAGGTCACCGCGGATACTCATTTTCGATGATAATCGAAGTTCTGCTGTATACAATATAATATTTTCATTAAGGACATGTAAAGAGTAGAAAATGTGAGCGAAAACTAAAAATCATGAGTTATTCCGTACGAGGATGTAATTTATGAAGATGTACAAAATCAACATGTTGCAGGAAGTCACTGTTCTCCATACATTAATTGGCACACTAACGGGCATTTTCAAGAGAGTTAAACTGTAGTTAAGATAGTTAAAAGTTAGTGATGGAAAGAGCATCCAACTTGGACTCTCTTTCGTTCGCTCTGTTTTTACAAATAAATGATGAGAGAGAGAGGGAGAATTTATATTACCAGTCGTCTTACTCTCACCATATATATATTTGGATGGAAGTCCATTGGACCGCAAAAAATTAATTTTTTATAACATGAGTTTCCAAAGAAACAATCGAAATTCTTACGAACATATCATGGCCATATTTTGGAAGCTATCCGAGTGTCATCTATTTAAATCACAAATATACGATGCTGGTGAATATGGATTTGCTCCCCCGTACGAATAGTTATGTTATTCATGATTCCTTACAGTTAAAATAATACCCCAATTAATGCTTAAAAAAAATTTAAAAAATGGAAAAGAAACCCGAAAACGAAGCCGTTGACTGTTTTGTGGGTATTTTGCTGCTTTCGTCGAGAAAAAGAAATACGAATGCTTGAAGAAAGGAAATGTAGAAACGGTTTGAAATTCAGCAAAGAAATACGACCATACATGAAATTTAGCGAGTAGAAATCATGGCCTTTCCATTCGACATCGATAAGTAAAAGGTTTATTGCTATTAAAATTTAATAGAGTATGTGTGTGTGAAGAATCTACACTTTGCAACGGAATATAAAGAAGGTTTAAGAAGAAGTTCAAACTTTAAATAGCAGTAGGTAGTAAAACAAAACGGGAAAGCGGCTGAAAAATAGAGAATACGATCAGAAAACATTATTTCCTAGGCTCTTAGTTCAAGCTGAAAACTAAAAAATAAAAATAAATAAAAACAACATAAAATAAATCATAAATCAGTAAGGTACGATTTTTCAACGCTTTATCTATTGAGGGAAAATACTTCGGAGTTTGGATAAAATTGTTTGGTTCGTTGCTTAGTCGTCCTAACAATCAAACATCTTACGTCCAGACGTGTGGAAGTGTTCTTGGACGGAAATCGAGTGAAATAGGGTTGAATTATGAAAAAGGACACTCATGAGCAAACTATTATTTTGAACAACTAGGATAAAATGGAACGCAAACTCAACTAACTGCCGTTAAAAAAGAGGAACGCATTAGTCAATTATGTATCGATTTTGGAATAGCATAAAACTTCGTATAAAAACTTTTCTTACTCTTCAAGACAGTGGGCAGGTGGGTGTGTATAAATTGGCTATTTTTTAATCGTTATCGTTCTAAATCATGAATTTCAATCAATCGTCTGTAATCCGCATAACATCTAGCTGTTATGCGCATGGTTACGCGTGGAAGTTTTTTTTTGTTGAAATTCAGAATTTATGCGTTTTGCAATGTTTTCAAGTAGTTACCTGCGTTTGGTGATCGGGGGCAGGGTGGCCCGTGTTGTCTAACAGTGTAGGGGAAGAAGGGCGAGCATCTAGCAACAAACAACATGAAGACTTGACATTTACCACAGCAGAGCAGAACTCTCGAACGTTTGAAACGATGTTCAGCAAGTTTGCAGTGTTGAAACTTATGCATAACATGACAATAGGTGACAGTGACAGATTGACACACAATCACGACAGAAACATACATTGTGAGCGTTTATTGATAGCATAGATTTGACTGTGACCAGCAATAGGTTTTGTTTCATCGTTTCAACCATTGTTTTGAAGTTGCGTTCAACTTGCTTTCGCATCGTCTAAACGTTTCGTTTGTTTTTATGTATCGGTAATATCGTTTATCTGATAATTGACCAAAAAGTGATTTTGTACAAAAACAAACCAAAGCAAAATAGAAATGTTATAAATAATAAATAGTACGTGTAGGATAGAGATATACAGAGCTTTTCAAGTAGTGCGCACACTGAACATTTAAAGCTTTTCGGCTTAATCAGTACCATACGTAGTTAGTAGATAGGAAAAAAGAAAATCATTTACTCTATTGATGCACTCAATTAATATCATCTCCCGCATACTCTAGGATGTAAAATTGAGGTATAAACTTCAATTCCAACTAAAAGCATCTTCGGGAAAACAAAAGTGAAAGAATGAAGGATTATCGCAAAGAACGGAACAAATAAGTTGTAAGGTTTTATTTTACGCAACAACACAACTTGCGAACAACATGAACCTAGTAGTTGTTTTGGTATTTTTTTACGTTGTGTTAGAATCTGTTTTTTTTTTGTTTTCTCTACGCACTTTCGTTGTGTTATGTATTCACTTATGCTGTGGGAAATGTTTAGTTTCAATCGAAATGAGAATGCAAAGTGTTAAAATTATATGGATTATTTAGTTCGATAAGTTCTGAAGAACGAAATCTGTTAATGTGAATAACAACATGAATGACATTCTGCTTGCTGCTTCAGTTGGCGTGATAGTGAGTGTTATAAGACGTACAGGACACTATTGTACAGTAGGACACACAGCGTTACGTAACTTAAGGTTAATTTCACACATCACTTTTGTTGCTGAATGGATGACTCTTTTATTAGATTTTAGTATACAGAAAAGCTCAAGTTTATCCTCAGCTAGTGGAGAGTTGGAAAATGAATTTAAAAAATGTGGTCCTATTATTCGTTAGTTTAATTAGGTACGAGACACAAAATTTATATTTATTTGATATTCTGTATAATCGAGCTTTTCTGTATTTCAAAACATTTTTTAGTTTAACAATGTGTGTGCAATGCGATGTTACGTCTTCTCGCTGTATTTAGCGGCTTTTATAAGATTCATTCTTTTAATTTTTTTTTGCATTTTTCTATGTTTTTGTAAATAATCCACTGCTTATTGTTCGTTTACAACGTCTGAATATCCCAATATTTCATTCTCACACGTACACAAACCCAAAAATATGAAAAATGACGAAATACCCCAATTGAATTGTGACGCAGTGTTCCATTCGAAAATGGCGCTCGGGATTTCCGGTTTGTATGGACAGGAAAATGTATGGGGTATGTAAGCGTAATCAGAAAGAGGGGAGCAGCAAGAAGCAAGCAGAACAATTCTTGTGAAAAATTCGTGGTTTTTTGAAAATCTGAGCGCAATGCATTGGCACAATCCGTACTGGTTTTTATGTTTTCAGGAAAAAATCATTAAAGTTGCGTGCGCCATGTATTCGAATGGCTTTGTATGTGTGGCAGCTGTCAGAATGTTCAGAGTGATCAATAGCGTGTTTTGAGTGTAAAGAAAGGATAACAATAAAACACAAAATAAACCAGACAACAGCCAATCAACAGAAACCAAAAATAAAACAGAACGAATAATGTATTTTGAAACAGTTAAACTTTGTGCCAATCAGATATGTTTTCATGATTCAGATATGTAATTTTTTTTTTGCATGAGGGTTAATGATTTTAAACCGAAACTGAGGTGTTTCTGGAATTTAGTGCTCTCAAATCTGCAGATACAGCTTCTTCGATATACCCGAGAAATAGAAAAACTGAAAATGTTCAGCGTTTGTATGGAATTTCGCAAGAGAAACTAAAATAGTGCAAAATAGTCAAATAATAATCAGTTCAACTAAACAGTAACAAAACAATATCTGCAGATCAGGCTTGTAGGAGTTTATCCTAGGTGTTTTAGTAAATGATAATACTCAACGTAACAGTAAGTAATAGTAAGAGGGTAAACGATCAGTATTAGATGAAGGAAGTCAGATGAAAATTAGACGATTTTGGATGGATGAGGGTGAAGTAAAGAGAATTAGAAAAATTAAACCAAACGAAATCGAAGAAGAAAGTATTAGGAAAAAGAAATGTTTTGGCGGACGTACCTTTCCGTTGCGGGCCCCGTTGATTCAAACCACCCATGCCGCCCATGTTATCCCGTGGTGGAGGAGGAGGTCCTCGTGCTCCGGGACCTATCCCTCGTCCCCGATTATTGTTGTTGTTGAGCGTACGCTGTGCCATATTGTTGGCGTTCGGGCCTTGGTTATTGTACTGATCAGGTGCCTCAGTAAGGAAGTTTGAGGGCACCAGACCGCGTACACCATCCAACTCGCCCATATAGAAACCATCTTCGTCCATGTCGCCATACACAAGTATGACGGCGCCGGTTTGGAAACTCAATTCCACCTGCAGTGGGGGGTTAAAAGAAATCGGGGTAGAGCCACATAAGTTAATAACGTATTCCACTACTTTGCAAAAATGTCCGTTTTTTCTGTGAGGTTTTTCTTCCTCTCGCTACACATCGAAACCTACTACCATGATTTTTCCCTCCACTCAAAAAAAGTTTATTACATGCATCATGCAATTGTAAAGATTTTAGCACGTATTACTTGGCTCTTATAACCATGGACAAAATTCAAAAAGCACACCCAGTCTCTCTCTAACTAAATATACTAGGGTCTCACCTCGGCATCGACATTGGGGCTTAGTTCTTGCGGATCGTAATCGTACAATGCGATCATCCGTTTTACCGGCATATTGGCGTAAATATCGCCCCATCGGTCTCGACTAATGCCTCGAACAGAGGGACCAACACCACCCTGAGCACCATCCTCGATCTCTTGGACCATATTGTGCGGAACATACCCTCTTCGGCCACGAAGCTCACCCCAGTAGAAACCATCCGCATCTTTATCGCCGTATATCTGTAACGAACAAAAAGAGGCTGGTGAACTTTTCTATACATATTAGGCCTATCTTTACTCTGATTGTTTCGCCTTCACTGAAAGGAAGTTCTTCCTCGCACGCGTCTGGGTTGGGGCTCATGGTAGCCGGATCGTAGTCAAACAGTGCCATGAAGTATCGTGGCTTCTTGGACGCTCCCATCAGATGTGACGGGAAGGGTGGCATGGTTTGAGGTGTCATCTGTTGACCAGGCACTGGACCACCCATTCGTTGCTGCTGCTGCGTTTGAGGTGGCATCGGTTGATTTGGGTTCATCATACGTGGCTGATTAGGGTTCCGACCCATCTGCTGTTGTTGTTGCTGCTGCTGCTGTTGTTGTTGCTGCTGTTGTTGTGTTTGTTGTTGTGGTTGCTGCTGTTGGGGATTCGAGCTACCATAATAAGATTGATTTGGTCCTTGAGGGTTTGTTTGACGGCCAGCTTGGTTGAGGGGCATGTTCTGATTCCGATAGCCCTGTGTTAGGGATGTTATTGGGCGGTATGAAATAGAAAGAAATACAACCAAACATATTAAACGCTTGTTGTGTGGGACAGTTCTAAAAATTTTGGAGAGACAGAAATAACAGTTTTGATAGCCACGACACAAGCACATGAAGGATTGTTTTCTGCTCAAAGTGCACCATTAGAAATTGTTTTAATTTCCTCAGATACTTGTGTATACATATGTACAAAATACTTTTACATCAATTTTCTAGCGAATTATGTATGATACAATTTTCGTTGAGGAGAATCAATTCTATAGTGAGCGGTGTAGTCTCAAGGATTACGTTACTTATTCTACTATATACAAAACAACTTGCTGTACGTCTAATGCAAAAAACACTCTAGTCATTTTAATGAGCATCGATAATTCAGTGGGAATAAGTGACTAGGTGACCTAATGGATTTGGTACTCAAATAAGCTTTCGTGCTTCATATGTGAGTGGCCCAAAATTTACATATGGTTAACAAACATCTCTCATCAATCATATTATCAAATCTTAGTACAGAGACGAACCAGCCCAGGAGGCTGAGAGCCTCTAAAATAAAGAATTAAAAAAAACCAAAACTTATTTTTTTTACTTTCAAGATGTCGAGAACAAAATTAACAAAATTTACAAAACTAACAACAAGAGCAATCGCACTCCAGTGTCAGCAAAATGGGATGGAATCGAGGATTCAAGTTTTGCCAAGACAATGACCCATAATCTCCCGACTCAATCGCAGTAAAAAACTGTGTAGGAAATTTAGAACCATCAAATTTCTAAAAATAACGATTTTAAAAACCTTTTGATGAAAAAATTGATAAATATTCCTTCCAAATACACCAAAAAACTTGTAGATTACGGCTAAAGGCAGATAAAGATAGTTGCAATGAAATTACTGAAATTGGTCAACGTCTTCGAAATCGAGTTGAGATTCCAATCAGCGTACGAATATGAGTTTGAGGCAATTTTTATACAATAGCACATACACTCGTCATTTTTAAAGAAATTAAAATCATTATCTGAAAACAGACAGCAAACCTTTTAACTCTTATATGACACTATGACTTTATCTAAATAGGATGCTCCGAAAGTTTATTTTCGACATTCAAAAAAAGGGAAAAGGGATCTGCATGGTGGAGTACGATTAAGACCTTGAGTCACTGTATTCGTTTAGTTTCCACAGATGGATCAAGGTGCTATAAATAGTCGACGGCGACAGATAATTTTTGCTGAATCGTTAAGTGTCGACATCTGTCAACCAAATACTGTTTACAAATCTTGAAGTTTTTATACTGCCTTGAAAATGTCGAGTCCCGTTGCAAATAAGCACCATCTGCGGAAAGTTTTGATTTTCTTTTTGCATTGGAAGAAAAGTGCAACTGAAGCGCAAGGTCAAGATTCGTGTTGAACGCAAATAGAATTTGAAGAATATTTGGGAGTAACTCGACAAGCTATTTTTAAACGACTCAAAACCGCAGGATACATCCAAAAGCAAGGAAATTATGTTACATATAGGCTGACCAAATGTACCATTTTGAACGGGACAGTACCGTTTTTCGACCTTTTTTGATCGTCCCGTCTTTTTTTCGATTTGTACCGTACTTTCAATGTGAAAGAAAAAACCCTTTTTATTATTTTGAATAAATTGTTGTTGCAAATGAGCATTTTCGATCGTTTTTTTACATGTTGTGGTCCTATTTTCCACAACAAAAAATGACTTGTTGAACCATGGGATTTATTTGAAAACCCATGCCTTAAAACTATAGTTACTTTTAACCAGAGATTAGTCAGTGACCTTTCAAACATTTATTGATCTTTTTGGAGGAGGTGATGTATCTCCCACTGAAGTTGCTGGTAATTTTGATCGTTTTATTATAATTATTCAAAATAAAAGGAAAAAAAGTTTAGTCCAAAGACTAGTGAGTTACAGAATATTTTTAAAAGTCCAATTGATTCAGGTGAAATACAGAAGGCAAAATTTCTCAAAATAGTGAAATTTTTTTACGATGCTGCATTAGGATACCTTGAAAAACGAAAGGCTAGCCTAGAAGAAAAAAGCATTCCTGCATTCGTTGCGTGGACACCGACTGTACAACATCGTTGCTGGACGAGCTGGACGGCGAAGGATCGAGTGCCTTTCTGGAGGTGTAGTGCTGGAGTAGAGTAAAGTTTTCCAAGGGCCTTTCTCAAGGCTAGAGACGAATGAACTGAAAATATTTTAAAGTCTCTATAATAAAAAAAACCTTCCTTCCTTCCTTCATTCCTGACAGCATTAGTATAAAACTATCTGTTCAGAGAGTTGAGAATATTTCTTTGAAAGAGTGGACAATGATTAAATTAATTATAATTAAAGAGATAAAAAGGTGGCAAAAAGAATCCGTGTCAGTTGCAAATCGTTGAGAGTAAATGTTTTCAGAAATTGCGAATGAATTTCTAGAGTGTGAGGAATTCGTGAAGTTTACTGATCATATTTTGTGTCTGCCTGGCAGTACCACACCGATTGAAACGATTTTTTCTACGAAGAAGAATACGTGGACGGAAAAGTCGGAAGATAATTGTCAAACAGAACTTTTATCTGGAATATTACAACGAAATTCATGATAAAATTGCTGATAATCATAATCTCCTTCGCCAAGTCTCTCCATTATCTAAATATTTCTTCACTGTAGATAACAAATTAGAATCTAAAAATTTTTGATTGTTCTGCTTTATTAATTTTTCAAAATGTATTGGGTGTGCAACCTAATGTTCCGTTTCGGCAAAATGGCCCAAGGTGCTATGAATATTCGACGGCGGTAACTGATTTTTGCTGAATCGTGAAGTTTCGACATTTGTAAAACCAATTATTATTTACAAGTTTTTGAGTTTTGCACAACAAGCACTGCGTTGAAAATGCAAAGTTTCGTTGCAAATAAGCATCATTTGCGGCAAGTTTTGATTTTCTCTTTCCACTGGAATAAAAATGCAGCTCAAGCGCATCGAATGCTTGTGGAAGTTCATGGTGACTCTGCACCATCGGATAGGTTTCGTAGGAAATGGTTTGGACGATTTAAAAGTAGTGATTTTAGTGTTAAAGACAAAAATTGATCAGACACGAGTCGATAATATTCCATCTATTCATATATTCCAACTATTTAGGAAAAAAGCGGATGGGAAATTCTGGTTCACCCACTTTTTAGTTTAGAGCTTGCTCTTTTTCAGAACCAAAATAAGTGTTGAATGGTATTGGATTCATGCTTGGCTTCAAAAGTTGAACGCTTCTTTCGTGATGGTAAATAGTAGTGGCTAGTGATAGCGAATACTTTGAATGGTGTATTAATTCATTTTATTTTTCAAACTTAGCTCTTAATTGATTCTCTACGACAATACGCAAAAGATCGTATGTGAAGTGTAATATGTTCTGTATTTGATGAGATCAAAAGGGTGAAATCCACTATGAACTGTTAAAACCTAGTCAAACGATCAATGTAAACTTCTAAAGGTAACAATTGATCCGTTGAAAGCGAACTATTGCCGAAAAACTTCCAGATTATGCGACCAAACACAAGTCGATAATATTTCATCATGAAACGCTTGGCCTCATGTTGCTATTCGAGTTAAAAACTATATGGAAAATTGCGGGTGGAAAATTCTGGCTCACCCGCCTTATAGCCCCTTCCGACTTCCATTTGTTACATTGCCCTTACCCTTACTTTACCCTTTCAGAGGAGGGAGGTATGTTAAACCATCAAACGAACATTTTTTTGTACCCATAAACCCTCAAATAAATAGAAACCTAAACATGTAACATGTATAGGAGAAGTGTGTAATACGCACCCCTAAGCGAGAATGGATTTATCGTGACCGTGCTCTTAAAATTTAAGGTAACAACTACGTCAGTACGTAGATTAGTTAACCCTCAGTCATCTGTAATCGTTCTGTATTTTAGATACTGAATAACAAAAGTGCTACGAATTTTATTTTGTAAGGCGCCCAAATTCTAAATTTCCAATCAGAAGTACAGGGTTTTCCAACTTTAAATTCCGAAAGTAAATTGAAATGAAACACACTTAGAATTCGAATTTCGATGAAACTTTTATTTCATATTAAAGTTTGGTTTATGCCATTATGTGTGAAATACAACATCATTCAAATGTCCACCTAGGGCTTCCTCGCACATCTTGATCCGGAACAGGTAATTTTCGATGACTTTTCGGCACATATGGGGCGGTATCTCGGTCATAACTTCACGAATGTTGTCTTTCAAATGTTCAAGAGTTTGCGGAGAGTTGGCATAGACACGGTATTTCGCATAACCCCACAAAAAAAAGTCTAGCGGGTTCAAATCGCATGATCTAGACGGCCAATTGGCATCATCAAAACGCGAAATTATGCGTCCCTCAAATTTCGTTCGCAATATGGCCATGTTCGGTCGTGTTGTGTGGCACGTGGCGCCGTCCTGCTGAAACCACATGTCATCCGTATCCATATCTTCAATTTGTGGCAAAAAAAATCGGTTAACATGCGCCATTGCGCTCACCATTCACAGTTACCGTCTCGCCGTCCTCATTTTCAAAGAAATACGGCCCGATGACTCCACCAGACCATAATGCGCACCAAACAGTGACTTTTGGCGGATGCAATGGCCTCTCAACAATCACATGTGGGTTTTCTGAGCCCCATATACCGAAATTTTGGGTGTTCACATAGCCTCAATGTGCCTCATCGCTGAAGAAAATTTGATGCGAAAATTCAGCATTTTGCTGCTGTTGTTCGTTCACCCAATCGACGTATGCCCGACGCATTCCATGGCCACCACGCTCTAATTTTTATACCAGTTGGACTTTATATGGATGTAGGTGCAAAATTCGCCACAATGATGTGTTTGACAAGCCCAATTGCTGAGCACGCCGTGGAATCAAAACATTCGGGTCATCCTCCACACTGGCAGCAACAGCAGCAATATTTTCGGCCGAACGCACATTACGATGATGCACAGGTTTCACAATATCCGCTACGGATCCAGTTTGTTCGAATTTACGCACTACATTAGGGATTGTGTGCTCTGTAGGCCGTCCATGACGACCAAAATCTGTCCGTAATGCTCGAAAAACATTTGCCGGTTTTTCATCATTTTTATAGTATAATTTAACAAAATTAACACGTTGTGCGATGCTAAAACGATCCATATTGTAAAATGTCAGACATTGAACTAACGATATGACGCTATGGTTGGCAGCTATGTCAAACGGTTGTCAGCGCAGGGCTGTATACTTTCGGAAGCCCGAAATGGAAAACCCTGTATAATATGCCCATAAGTTGTTTCTCTCAGAGACTATAAAGCTCAGAAAAACAGCTTGTATTAATGAGAGATTCCATCAATCTGTTTCCTTCATGCCCACCAGCGAAGAGAAGAAACCGTTCCTCCGGTGAGCGTGTTCTCCCAGTATTCGTGTATTAATTCTCCAGTCCGCGCTCTTGTTTTCCTGCATTCTCTGAGCACATGATATAGATGCCAGATGTGAGGACATGTTTTCATTTTGAAGACATTTAATTTTGTGAAAACATACTGAAGTCATTTCAAAGTATGTGAAAACAATTGTTTGTGTGATTTATCGAACATGATTTAGAAATATCGTGATGGTTTAATTATTTTTGTTCATTATGATTACATTTAAAGAAATTTATGCATGCCGTGCAAAGATATTTCAAAAAATCATCCAGCATCCCTCACATACAAGCTATTTCTCTCGTGAGAATGTTTACGGCCGAAAGCGAGCAAATTGCCCCGATCGAGGGTATGCCATACTGCCCGATGGTAAGCTGATGCGGAAAATATCAAATTGAGAAGAAAATGAATCCTTTCTTACTGTTTTCTTCATCTGAGATATTCACTGGGAACTCGACTCAACAAATATGACCCACAGTTATCACCTCTGAATCGGTTTCAAACTACAAAAACCTTATAGAAATGATGTAGAAAATAACATCGAAAATTGCTTCCAAAGAAAATTAAAATTAGGCGAGTCAAATTGCCCGGCAGGCGCGTTTTAGACACATCACCTCTACAAGGTTAAAACCCAGCCCTGTTACAGCTAAAATGTAAATAGCCTAAACAAATAAACGAAAAGGGATTAAAGAATAACTGAATATTTGCTTGCCATGTTTTGTGTCGAAAATATTTGATCAGTACACGTTGATCAAATTTTATCTGTCAATAAGAGTCCTGTGTTGGGGGTCTCCGTAGCCACATTGGTTACGCGTTCGCTTAGTAAGCGATCGATCGTGAGTTCAAAACTCAGGGCCCTCATTGACCATCTTTGTGTTGTTACAGAATAGCTACGTCCATGCAACAATCATCAGCGATGGAGATCGATCCACGGTCGAAATAAGATCGATTCATCCATACAACTGCTCTGCCCTGCAGACACATCGGGCTACTGTTCTATAAATAACTCAACAATGATCAATCAACTGTCTCCGCTGTCCGGTGGTCCAACTGGATAATGGAAGAACAGAAAGAATAACTCTTACGCCTAAATGGCTACTGTGTGAATGTACCATATGTAATGGTATAGAAGGAATACTGGCGAATGGCAACTGTGTAATGTGCTAATTATAGATATGATAACCATGTGACATGTACACGATTTAAATTCGGCTCTGTTACAGCTAAAATGCTAATGAGCCTTAAATAAATAAATGGGATAAAAAAAAAAATAAGAGTCAAATATTTGGCTTCGATCAAACGGTGTATGAGCACTAGGGTGACAATGAATGTATGGGAAAAAATCGACCCTAAAATTTCACAAAAAATATCTCATACAAAATGTTCACCACCTCGAAAGAACACCCTATGCAAAATATCAGCTTAATCGGACTTAAGGGAAGGTGGCGCAAAGCGAGAAAAGTTTGATTTTTTTGAAAATCGAAAAATCACCCAAGGGAAATCGAGATTATCAAAAGAAATTTTCTGATGCCAAATATATTAAAATTGCATGAAACGTCGAGATCTACTTTCGTCTCGATTTTTTTTTGTCAAAAATCGACACTCTGGGTTTTTTTTCGGAATACGAGGCAAACCGTGTGGTTTTGGGTGCCAATAATAATAGTTATCTCGATTTTTCATTCGGAACTTGCTGCCTTTTGCCAGACGTATCTTCGGAAAAGTTTCAGCTTTTCTCTTTTTCCACTAGTTCGCATGCTCGCCTTCGTTCCGTCCCCAACTTGCCCAACTTGCACGTTAAGTTCATCTTGCTCTTCCGCTTTTATACGACCGCCTTTCAATTTTTGTTCGAGGTATACTTCGGCGAACTAAAATTCTTTGCACTACATATTTGTATTATGAAGAAGTGTGGTCTTTCCTTTTTATTTATAGTCCGCCAACACCTAAATACTATTTCCGTTTCGATATGAGCATTTCAGAGAAGAATATACATCAGTGAACTTACTCCTAAACTTCGCACCGGGGGACCTCGTTCATTAAGTGAAATCTTTAAACTGTCCCATAATCAGTCCTCTCCGGATCAGGGATATTCAGCATATTTGCAACATACTAAAAGTATTTTATTTATACTCATATACAGGTACAAATCGATGTCAAAACCAAAGGAAATGCTATTATTTGTTTAGTATGGTTGAATATTAAAATCAACCTTTCACTAGCACTTTCATATACGACGATCATCCATTTCTTGTCGAGATATTTGTTCTCGTTTCGAGCTAAAAAACGCTCGAACACAATGTTACGTAATGCCGAACTTTGCTCGAAATTCTACTGCTGCCTTATTTGCTACACTCGCTTCGAGATCCATAATGGTCAACATGATCGAAACGAACACAAATAACTCGTTTCGAAATGCTGAATGCCACCCCTTTAATTTTCCTGCTGTACTTCAACGACGTCAACTTGATTCTAGGATGTAAGAAGCTTTCTTACGCGGATGACTTCAAACTTTTTGTGTGCGTGGAAAACTACGAAGATGTCGTATTTCTTCAGAACAGCTGACAACACCGGTAGGTGTAAAACCAATAGTATGTCGCTCAACGCTTCAAAGTGCTCTGGCATTTCCTACTCTCGGGAACGATCAACGATAAATACGAATTGAGTCCGTCCAACGCAAATTTGTACGCTTCACCTCGATTACCATGGAATGACCCCCAGAACCTCCCTAGTTACAAGGATCATTGCAAGCTTATGGAATTGAATCTGCTTAGCGAAGAGCGAAATACAGCAGACATTCTGTTTGTTTTCGATCTCATCCAAGTGAATATAGTTTGCCCAGAATTACTTCAACAGATCAACTCTAACACCAGAACAAGAAATTGACACAATCACGATTTTCTTCGCCTTTCTGCAGTGCAGTTTCAATTATGCTTATCATGAACACATTGCAAACCCCTTGTGGCTCGTGTAAATATTCAATCAACATATCAAACTCACCGACTTTAATGTTACGAGGGAGATAACTAAAAGTCACCTTAAGATAGTTCTTAGAGTTTGGGTTATTAGGGTTCTTATTCAACATGTTGATCGTTGTGAATAAAATTAAAAAAAAACACAGAGCCTGAAATTTCTAAATCCGTCCACTAGGAGCACTGTAGTGAAATTTGAATTTGTGTTTGTAGATAAGTTTGCTCAAAAAACTATGATTTGGTAAGGTGAGGGATAGAGTTTTTGTGTCGAATAGGACTATGAATTCGTAATTTTACAAAACGAAGTACTACAAAACAGCGGATTTTACTCTTCAAGTTCCATGATGATCCAGGTGACGTTTTGACCAGATTAAGTTAACTGAAATTACAGTAAGGACATGCTTCGATAACACGAAAAATCGATCCTTTCTCTAGTTCTGCCCAATAGAGACAGAGTCCTGAACAATAGTAATATGTAGGTTGAAACATTAGTCAGATACAAAAAAAATATGGAAGCGGAGGCGAAAACCGTGACAGCAAGTGGGGTGGGCTATCCCTTAATTCATGAAAGGTTTCCGATGCAATTCATGAACGAAATCGACGTATGAATCTATCCCTTTTCTAAATGATCCAAGCTTTAATCACCTGTCAATTAATTTTTGAAATTGAAACACTCGAGATGCTGAATGTCGAAGTCGCAGAATCACTTATAATTTTCAGTATTTGTTCACATTTTCCACTCTTGATAAGTTTTTAATAATATAGAGTGGTTTAAATATCCTAGAACAATACGATGGAGTAGTACTCATCAACATAAATATGAAATCCAAAATAGTAAATTATTTTAATCGATCGTTGTCCGCATTACCCATGCCTTCCCTATGTAATTATTCCAATCGCTCACAGCTTATTGCATGAAGCTTGGAAAGCTGCTATGCGTCATACCGTCGAATAGTGATTCACTTGTACTCATACCAAAGCTTCCACCTCTCTTACGAGCCACACTACATCGAAGGAATGATTTTAAATGTATAGAAAGAGAGCAACAAGTTACGATACCTTCTGGCCTTCTAAAATTGGTTCGGTGGAACTTATATTACCTAAACACACCACAAACGGAAATAAAGCGAGAAACTGAACGCGGAACCCACTTGTGCGAATTATTTGATTCACTCTCATCACACTTAATTTCACTAAATGGATGTGCGACAAGCTTTCTAATTGTATGATAATACCTTACGTTGTGTTAGCATATTACGCGTGCATACCAATACTTGCGAATTAGCGAACAGTGAGTAAACGCAGCTTGAGACACGATGGTAAAATTATACGGACAACATTGTATTTTGTACAACCGGCTTGTAAATAAAAAAAAACTATAAAAAGTTAGATTAGTAGCGATTTTTTTTATCTACATCTGCATCCTCAAATATGAAAACGAACAGCCATAGCTACGTTCCTATTCATGACAATATTTTAGTGTTCGCTAAAGTTGTTCGAGAGTCTGTTAACTTTATAGGAAAAATAACATATCAAATATAGGTACTTTCAAAAAAAGTTTCTCAAGGATTGTATTTAGTGTTCACAAAAAATCATATTCCCCCCAAACGCACCCTTAGTTATATTTCTAAATGTTTTTTATGTTATTTTTCCTAGGAAATAAATGACTTTCAAACAATTCCGTTGAACACTTTTAAATGAAAATTTTCATTCAGAAAGCTGGATATTGAGTTGAGATTTTTCGAAAAAAGGTCAATGATTTTGGATACGCTCTTATGACATTTCAATCGCAGTTCAAATTGATCTTTCGATAATAAAAATTGCAAGTTGGGGTGACTGCCATCTAATGTACATGGTTAACAAAAATTGGAGAGGATGGAGTTGAAAAACGTCTGTTTTTAGACCAATTCGGCTTGGGATCCTTTTGCTCATAGAGTTCGATTTCTTTTTTTTTTCGCGATTGCTGGGGTGAATTGGTTTTAACTTATGGAAACGTTTAGAGGGCTTGAGAATTCTGGTACATTTGTACTCTGCTAAAATGATGACTACTTCGCAAGGAAAAATGGATTTTATTTATTATACCAACCATTCGAGTTTCATTTATTATGCCAGGAATTTATGGAACCGAAGGCATAACAGTTGGATGGGTTGTCAATGATGTCAATGATGTATGTACTAGCAAAGAACCGCGTCATATAGTGATATAACCTCCCAAACAGAAATACAAAATCACTCTTCCCTAATTTGATTATAAAGATTATAGAATTATAAAGCTGATGCATCGTACTTACAAAGGTTAGAAATTGCTATAAACTAGCTCAGTACAGAATTCCAAAATCAAAATTGGAAAGTGTGAATAAGGGCACCCTTTGAGGATGCTTTTCAAATCTCATTTCTGTAATGCATGAAACTATTTCGAATTGAAGCACCGTGAAACTTCGTAAAATATCACTTCCGATGGAGGTTGTGATTCACAATAAATTGACTATACACATTATGTATGAAAGTCAATTATGAATACAAAATAGACCAACAGACATGATCTTCATTGCATCTGTTGACAAGCGGTATTCGACAACGAACAGCGTGTGGGTGTTTTCGCCATTAAAATGCAGGATAGAACAGTGGGGGTGATCATAGGTGAGTGTTCAGAAATACCATTGAGAGCAGAGATCACGACAAAACAATGAACATAAATTTACATTTGTTGCGCAAAATACTGTTTAAATTGCAAAAGTTGTGAAGAAAAACAAAACATATACGTAAGAATGAAGACAACATTAGAGAGAGAGAGGCAAATTGATACGGATACTGCACAATATTGACGCTCAACAAGATACTCAATAGAACGGGAAGCCAATTGTTACGTGAGAAGAAAGACGATAGAGGGAGAGGTACTTTTTTTTGACAACCTAAAAGATACGCCATACAGAAGAAGGTTTGGTCGATAGGTTCGGTAAGCTTCGTTGGAGTCTAACCTGTTGCTGCTGTGGCGGAGGGCCGCTACGGCGACGCACACTTCCGCCACCGCTGCTAGCGCCATCTTGGTATTCACTGTCATCACTAACATAGGTAACATCTGCTGCTGCCTCTTTAGTGATTTCAATCGCCGGTATACCACAAATTGAGAAGAAAATGAATCCTTTCTTACTATTTTCTTCATCTGAGAAATTCACTGGGAACTCGACTCAACAAATATGACCCACAGTTATCACCTCTGAATCGGTTTCAAACTACAAAAACCTTATAGAAATGATGTAGAAAATAACATCGAAAATTGCTTCCAAAGAAAATTAAAATTAGGCGAGTCAAATTGCCCGGCAGGCGCGTTTTAGACACATCACCTCTACAAGGTTAAAACCCAGTCCTGTTACAGCTAAAATGTATATAGCCTAAACAAATAAACGAAAAGGGATTAAAGAATAACTGAATATTTGCTTGCCATGTTTTGTGTCGAAAATATTTGATCAGTACACGTTGATCAAATTTTATCTGTCAATAAGAGTCCTGTGTTGGGGGTCTCCGTAGCCACATTGGTTACGCGTTCGCTTAGTAAGCGATCGATCGTGAGTTCAAAACTCAGGGCCCTCATTGACCATCTTTGTGTTGTTACAGAATAGCTACGTCCATGCAACAATCATCAGCGATGGAGATCGATCCACGGTCGAAATAAGATCGATTCATCCATACAACTGCTCTGCCCTGCAGACACATCGGGCTACTGTTCTATAAATAACTCAACAATGATCAATCAACTGTCTCCGCTGTCCGGTGGTCCAACTGGATAATGGAAGAACAGAAAGAATAACTCTTACGCCTAAATGGCTACTGTGTGAATGTACCATATGTAATGGTATAGAAGGAATACTGGCGAATGGCAACTGTGTAATGTGCTAATTATAGATATGATAACCATGTGACATGTACACGATTTAAATTCGGCTCTGTTACAGCTAAAATGCTAATGAGCCTTAAATAAATAAATGGGATAAAAAAAAAATAAGAGTCAAATATTTGGCTTCGATCAAACGGTGTATGAGCACTAGGGTGACAATGAATGTATGGGAAAAAATCGACCCTAAAATTTCACAAAAAATATCTCATACAAAATGTTCACCACCTCGAAAGAACACCCTATGCAAAATATCAGCTTAATCGGACTTAAGGGAAGGTGGCGCAAAGCGAGAAAAGTTTGATTTTTTTGAAAATCGAAAAATCACCCAAGGGAAATCGAGATTATCAAAAGAAATTTTCTGATGCCAAATATATTAAAATTGCATGAAACGTCGAGATCTACTTTCGTCTCGATTTTTTTTTGTCAAAAATCGACACTCTGGGTTTTTTTTCGGAATACGAGGCAAACCGTGTGGTTTTGGGTGCCAATAATAATAGTTATCTCGATTTTTCATTCGGAACTTGCTGCCTTTTGCCAGACGTATCTTCGGAAAAGTTTCAGCTTTTCTCTTTTTCCACTAGTTCGCATGCTCGCCTTCGTTCCGTCCCCAACTTGCCCAACTTGCACGTTAAGTTCATCTTGCTCTTCCGCTTTTATACGACCGCCTTTCAATTTTTGTTCGAGGTATACTTCGGCGAACTAAAATTCTTTGCACTACATATTTGTATTATGAAGAAGTGTGGTCTTTCCTTTTTATTTATAGTCCCAACACCTAAATACTATTTCCGTTTCGATATGAGCATTTCAGAGAAGAATATACATCAGTGAACTTACTCCTAAACTTCGCACCGGGGGACCTCGTTCATTAAGTGAAATCTTTAAACTGTCCCATAATCAGTCCTCTCCGGATCAGGGATATTCAGCATATTTGCAACATACTAAAAGTATTTTATTTATACTCATATACAGGTACAAATCGATGTCAAAACCAAAGGAAATGCTATTATTTGTTTAGTATGGTTGAATATTAAAATCAACCTTTCACTAGCACTTTCATATACGACGATCATCCATTTCTTGTCGAGATATTTGTTCTCGTTTCGAGCTAAAAAACGCTCGAACACAATGTTACGTAATGCCGAACTTTGCTCGAAATTCTACTGCTGCCTTATTTGCTACACTCGCTTCGAGATCCATAATGGTCAACATGGTCGAAACGAACACAAATAACTCGTTTCGAAATGCTGAATGCCACCCCTTTAATTTTCCTGCTGTACTTCAACGACGTCAACTTGATTCTAGGATGTAAGAAGCTTTCTTACGCGGATGACTTCAAACTTTTTGTGTGCGTGGAAAACTACGAAGATGTCGTATTTCTTCAGAACAGCTGACAACACCGGTAGGTGTAAAACCAATAGTATGTCGCTCAACGCTTCAAAGTGCTCTGGCATTTCCTACTCTCGGGAACGATCAACGATAAATACGAATTGAGTCCGTCCAACGCAAATTTGTACGCTTCTCCTCGATTACCATGGAATGACCCCCAGAACCTCCCTAGTTACAAGGATCATTGCAAGCTTATGGAATTGAATCTGCTTAGCGAAGAGCGAAATACAGCAGACATTCTGTTTGTTTTCGATCTCATCCAAGTGAATATAGTTTGCCCAGAATTACTTCAACAGATCAACTCTAACACCAGAACAAGAAATTGACACAATCACGATTTTCTTCGACTTTCTGCAGTGCAGTTTCAATTATGCTTATCATGAACACATTGCAAACCCCTTGTGGCTCGTGTAAATATTCAATCAACATATCAAACTCACCGACTTTAATGTTACGAGGGAGATAACTAAAAGTCACCTTAAGATAGTTCTTAGAGTTTGGGTTATTAGGGTTCTTATTCAACATGTTGATCGTTGTGAATAAAATTAAAAAAAAAACACAGAGCCTGAAATTTCTAAATCCGTCCCCTAGGAGCACTGTAGTGAAATTTGAATTTGTGTTTGCAGATAAGTTTGCTCAAAAAACTATGATTTGGTAAGGTGAGGGATAGAGTTTTTGTGTCGAATAGGACTATGAATTCGTAATTTTACAAAACGAAGTACTACAAAACAGCGGATTTTACTCTTCAAGTTCCATGATGATCCAGGTGACGTTTTGACCAGATTAAGTTAACTGAAATTACAGTAAGGACATGCTTCGATAACACGAAAAATCGATCCTTTCTCTAGTTCTGCCCAATAGAGACAGAGTCCTGAACAATAGTAATATGTAGGTTGAAACATTAGTCAGATACAAAAAAATATGGAAGCGGAGGCGAAAACCGTGACAGCAAGTGGGGTGGGCTATCCCTTAATTCATGAAAGGTTTCCGATGCAATTCATGAACGAAATCGACGTATGAATCTATCCCTTTTCTAAATGATCCAAGCTTTAATCACCTGTCAATTAATTTTTGAAATTGAAACACTCGAGATGCTGAATGTCGAAGTCGCAGAATCACTTATAATTTTCAGTATTTGTTCACATTTTCCACTCTTGATAAGTTTTTAATAATATAGAGTGGTTTAAATATCCTAGAACAATACGATGGAGTAGTACTCATCAACATAAATATGAAATCCAAAATAGTAAATTATTTTAATCGATCGTTGTCCGCATTACCCATGCCTTCCCTATGTAATTATTCCAATCGCTCACAGCTTATTGCATGAAGCTTGGAAAGCTGCTATGCGTCATACCGTCGAATAGTGATTCACTTGTACTCATACCAAAGCTTCCACCTCTCTTACCAGCCACACTACATCGAAGGAATGATTTTAAATGTATAGAAAGAGAGCAACAAGTTACGATACCTTCTGGCCTTCTAAAATTGGTTCGGTGGAACTTATATTACCTAAACACACCACAAACGGAAATAAAGCGAGAAACTGAACGCGGAACCCACTTGTGCGAATTATTTGATTCACTCTCAACACTCTTAATTTCACTAAATGGATGTGCGACAAGCTTTCTAATTGTATGATAATACCTTACGTTGTGTTAGCATATTACGCGTGCATACCAATACTTGCGAATTAGCGAACAGTGAGTAAACGCAGCTTGAGACACGATGGTAAAATTATACGGACAACATTGTATTTTGTACAACCGGCTTGTAAATAAAAAAAAACTATAAAAAGTTAGATTAGTAGCGATTTTTTTTATCTACATCTGCATCCTCAAATATGAAAACGAACAGCCATAGCTACGTTCCTATTCATGACAATATTTTAGTGTTCGCTAAAGTTGTTCGAGAGTCTGTTAACTTTATAGGAAAAATAACATATCAAATATAGGTACTTTCAAAAAAAGTTTCTCAAGGATTGTATTTAGTGTTCACAAAAAATCATATTCCCCCCAAACGCACCCTTAGTTATATTTCTAAATGTTTTTTATGTTATTTTTCCTAGGAAATAAATGACTTTCAAACAATTCCGTTGAACACTTTTAAATGAAAATTTTCATTCAGAAAGCTGGATATTGAGTTGAGATTTTTCGAAAAAAGGTCAATGATTTTGGATACGCTCTTATGACATTTCAATCGCAGTTCAAATTGATCTTTCGATAATAAAAATTGCAAGTTGGGGTGACTGCCATCTAATGTACATGGTTAACAAAAATTGGAGAGGATGGAGTTGAAAAACGTCTGTTTTTAGACCAATTCGGCTTGGGATCCTTTTGCTCATAGAGTTCGATTTCTTTTTTTTTTCGCGATTGCTGGGTGAATTGGTTTTAACTTATGGAAACGTTTAGAGGGCTTGAGAATTCTGGTACATTTGTACTCTGCTAAAATGATGACTACTTCGCAAGGAAAAATGGATTTTATTTATTATACCAACCATTCGAGTTTCTCTTATTATGCCAGGAATTTATGGAACCGAAGGCATAACAGTTGGATGGGTTGTCAATGATGTCAATGATGTATGTACTAGCAAAGAACCGCGTCATATAGTGATATAACCTCTCAAACAGAAATACAAAATCACTCTTCCCTAATTTGATTATAAAGATTATAGAATTATAAAGCTGATGCATCGTACTTACAAAGGTTAGAAATTGCTATAAACTTAGCTCAGTACAGAATTCCAAAATCAAAATTGGAAAGTGTGAATAAGGGCACCCTTTGAGGATGCTTTTCAAATCACATTTCTGTAATGCATGAAACTATTTCGAATTGAAGCACCGTGAAACTTCGTAAAATATCACTTCCGATGGAGGTTGTGATTCACAATAAATTGACTATACACATTATGTATGAAAGTCAATTATGAATACAAAATAGACCAACAGACATGATCTTCATTGTATCTGTTGACAAGCGGTATTCGACAACGAACAGCGTGTGGGTGTTTTCGCCATTAAAATGCAGGATAGAACAGTGGGGGTGAACATAGGTGAGTGTTCAGAAATACCATTGAGAGCAGAGATCACGACAAAACAATGAACATAAATTTACATTTGTTGCGCAAAATACTGTTTAAATTGCAAAAGTTGTGAAGAAAAACAAAGCATATACGTAAGAATGAAGACAACATTAGAGAGAGAGAGGCAAATTGATACGGATACTGCACAATATTGACGCTCAACAAGATACTCAATAGAACGGGAAGCCAATTGTTACGTGAGAAGAAAGACGATAGAGGGAGAGGTACTTTTTTTTGACAACCTAAAAGATACGCCATACAGAAGAAGGTTTGGTCGATAGGTTCGGTAAGCTTCGTTGGAGTCTAACCTGTTGCTGCTGTGGCGGAGGGCCGCTACGGCGACGCACACTTCCGCCACCGCTGCTAGCGCCATCTTGGTATTCACTGTCATCACTAACATAGGTAACATCTGCTGCTGCCTCTTTAGTGATTTCAATCGCCGGTATACCACTGCTATTGGAATCGCGCTGTGAACGTTCCTGATCCCGTAAAAAGGTATGGTTTCATATGAATGAACGATCAAATCAATACACGTACAGCGAACATCGCATTATAGTTTTCCCCACGGCAAGGATTGTCGCCGAATGGAAAAGTACCAAATTAATAATAGTAATATCTACTGTTTGAGGAGAAAAATACGATAATTACCTGCTGATGCATCGATCCTGGGTAAATCTCCTTATCACTGAGGTTCTCATCGTGGTCGATAACTTGGTTCGGATTCATTGGCTGCATCTGGTTGTTCATCATCGTTTGGTTGTTCATCATCTGCTGATTGTTCATCATTCGCTGGTTGCGCAAGTGGCCTGGTTGAGGTTGGATTGCCCCGCCCGGATTTCGATTCCTAGCGGCAGCACGCACTTGGTCTTGGTTGTGTTGCGATTGTTGTTGTTGTGATGATGATGAATAGTTTAGTCCATTTTCAGTATTTGGTTCTGGGTATCCAAAGCCAATAATTTCGAAATTCGCAAAGAGCGCAAAACAGGGTGACAGCACGGAATTTTGATGATGTGGTGATGATCGTTCGATGAATGAGGATTGTTGGGTGATTTTTGGGAGTTTTGTTGTATTGTTTATTTTAGTGTTTTTTTTTTCATGTAGGCGAATAACGGAAGAGAATTTCGATGGGTTAAAAAAAGAGAAAAAACGGGAAAACTGTAAATTTAAACTGTTCCATTTGATTATAATCCTAGCAGTATCTCGAAGACTATTGTAATATTTGAGGCATTTTTCACTGGCAGTGATAGTTAATATTTGTGTGTGGGTGGCATTACTCTGTGTACTCTCAGAACTTTTGTACATGTTTTTATAGGTTTAGGTATTAAAATTTATCAGAAAGAGTCCTGTAGTTATTTCAAAAAGATTTTAGTATAAATATATACATATGTGCAAATATATTGCAATATTATACAATATTTGACTTAATTCTATCCTAGTGCAGTTTGTAATTCCTATTGTAATTCAGGACAGGAAGCCATGATTATTATATATCTACTATTTGATGGGCATTTTTAAAGCAAAAAGATAATCGTTTCTAATGAATCTAATATTTAGCACCAAGTATAATAATACACAGTAGGTTGACAAAAAGGTCGCGATAGGCCAAACTTGACCAATGATCAAACATTCATAATTTTGAGGAAAAATAGACTTATTCATTTGCCACCGATTACGTTTAATTGGGAGACTTAACAACTTTTTTTAACCTATATCTGATTTCAACGAGTTTAATGCAGCTGGAAAATCAGGAATCGTTGAGATACAACCATAATATATCCATTTGGGTTGAACCAGAGCCGTAAAATTCAAGTGATGCAATTTATTAGTACGGAGTGGGCCTACCATGGGCCCTAAGAATAACCTGAGTCTTTCTTCTACTCCTCTGGAGTTAACGGGGAGAAATGCATACAAGTTGCTTCACGCTCATGAATGCGCTGTACGGACTTAATTCCGATCGATCCTGAATGTGTCTATAACATTCTGTCTCAGGTCCTCTTTCGCCGTCTCCTCCGTTGAACAGCATTTGCTATTGACAGACACGTTCCTAAGAAAAATAGACTGTGGCAGACCATTGAAATTCGACGACTCAAAACTGCCAAGAGGGGTACACTCAGGAGATATTAAAAGAACCGTCTCCCATCTTTCAAGCAACGGAACGGAAATTTAGAAGAGATCCTAAAACATTTTGAAAATACATAAGTTTCAAGGCCTCAGAAATCACGGAAAAATAAAGTTAGAACAAAAAACAAGGTGATTTTCGTAATCTACGTTTTATTTTCTATTTTTCTACATAACGGCGGTCAACGATTCGATAACACTGAATAAATTCGTGACGCAGTTACATCGTACTTCAAAAAGTTGGACACTACGCACACTCGGAATAGAAGAACTCGTGGCACGCTATGAAAAATGCCTCGAACGTTACGGCGATTATGTAGAAAAATAGAAACTTAAATGTAGATTACGAAAATCACGTCACGTCAGATGTTCAAGGGATTTGGAACCTTTTCTCAGCGAAGTACTCAAGCGTTTTGTTGAATCAGAGTCTTTCTTGAGATCAACTCTCAATGGCTCCTTTGATAATATTTATCTACTATAGCGATGTGGCTCTTTGCTTTCCTCCGCAGACGATATGGAGCTGTTTTCCTACGTGAAGTCTAAGGTTGACGCATTGTATCTCCAGCGACAATTGGCGATTTCTCAGATATGGTGCGTGGACAATCGTATGATACTCCATCCAAATGAATACTCAAAGATCACTTTTTCTAAAAGAAATCACCCAATTCATTTCGGCTATCATCTTGATGGTATTCCGCTAACCGAAGTCGACTGTGTCAAGGATCTGGGTGTTTATTTGGATTTCAAGCTCAACTTCATAGCTCATTTCAACCATGCCGTCGGGAAAGCTCTCGCAGCCTGGGTTCATTATGCGAATTGCGAGAGATTTCACCGATGTCTATCGCTTGAAATCTCTGTTCAGTGCTTTAGTTCGCTCTACGCTAGATTACTGTTCTGCGATTTGGAATCCGTATTTCCTGAATTATGTCAACAGAACAAAAGCCGTGCAGATTTGGTTTATTCGGTTCGCTTTACGGCGTTTACCTTGAAACAACCAACCAGCTAATCAGTCATAAAACGTTACACGCGCGGATAGATCTCATCCGCGCCTAATTGATGTATGACGTCTTGCGGCTGGGAACAGAATGTCTACAGATTCTTGAATACAACAATTTTCATGTTCACTTTCGAGCACTAGAAACCGCGTCTTCCTTCAAGTACAGGCAAACCTGTTTTTGTGCGGTCCCTTTTCGCGTGATTCCTCGTTTGTGCGACTCTTTTTGTGCGATTTTATTATGACATCGGGTCTTGAATCACACAAATTAATCGCACAAATAATAATATCGCACCGAAACAGTCACACAAAAGGCAAGCGCACAAAAACAGGTTTTCCTGTACCTTTCCGCTGTAATAGCTATGGATGCAACTCAACCGTTCAAGACCTACAGCGGCTGTTCAACAAAGTAGCTTCGGGCTTCGACTACCATATTTTACGAAGTTCCATTGCAGTTTCATTGCAGTGATAAAGAATTTGAATTAAGATCATTGAAACAGTCTAGTGTCTGTTGATATACCAGATAAACAGAAAACTAAACGAAAGCGAAATGGCAACAAACTTTGAAATATGCGCGGAAGAAAACCGAATACTAGTGTTTGACCGCAAGAATGCAAGGAGAAATTCAAATACGCATTAAGTACGCACGAACTTTTAACTAATTAGCCGCCGCATGATATTAGCCATCTACAAGACGATGCATTTACCGTCAGTCTTCAACGGCCACGAAATCTGAACTATGCTCGAGAAGACATCAGCGGTGAAATGCAGATGGAAGATGAGACGTGGAGAAAGCCATAAACGTGAACCGTGAACAGGTGATTACGGTGGGCTATGCATTCTGTGAGCGTGTCTGACGATAACCCATTGAAAACGATTCTCATTGAGGAACCGACAAGAATGAGATGAACAGGGGTTCAGCGAGTAAGATGGATCGTTCAGGTGGAAGGCGACTTGCGGACCCTTCGCAAATACCTTAGCAGGCGAGCTGTGGCCACTAAGTCGAATGAATTGTTTCCGCACAATGTTGAAATGTTGATCCACAGTATCCGACATTGAAAACGTTTCCTTGGTATAGTCATCCCAAGGCGCCGTTTGAATCGATTTTCTCAGAAATTTTGTGCCGTTCTCTAGAAAAATGTGAAGAAAACCTGTCTAAATAATACGAGGTCCGTTGAAAAGTATCGCGAATTTTGAGTTTCCACGAGTTACATATATTTAATTGTCGATTTTTTTGTCGTTATGTTGGTACTCATGTTTATCACTTATTCTGACAAGTTCGACCAAAAACAGCATCTTATCAACATTGCTAAGTAGCTGTTGGACTCTGTCCACGACGATCCTAATATGCTCCAGAACAGGTGCAAGCACAGTGGATTCTAAAAAAGCAGTATTAAATGTGGCCAGAAAGTTGAATCTTTCCAAGTCTTTCGTTCAGAGAGTCAAGGACCGGGAGGGGCTACATATGTACAAAGTGCAGAAAGTTTCAAATCGTGACGAACGGCAAAATACGGTGGGAAAGTCACGGGCCCGGAAACTGTACACCCAGATGCTGTTATTGTCTCGTCATGGATGATGAGACTTACGTCAAGACGGACTTCCGGTAGTTTCCTGGGCTACTGATCTTCTCCGCATAGCACAAGTTTGATGTTCCGGAGGAAGTAAGGAACCAGAAACATTCGAAGTTTGCCAAGAAATACATGATTTGGCAAGCGATCTGCTGATGTGGCAAACGGAGTGCGCCGTTCATGATCACTGCGACTGTAAACAGGCAGATCTACCTCAAGGAGTGTATACAGAAGCGTCTGCAACACGAGGGCCTTACGATCTTCTGGTTTCGGATCTAGATTCGTGCCACATTTCAAAGGATGTTCTGGAGTGGTACGAAGCCAACGGTGACACTTTCGCAATCAAGGACTTAACCATACCTCCATTCCCCTACCCGCCCACGGAACCAAGGCACACAAAAAATACTGGGTTATTATGAAGCTGGCACTACGGAATCAGGTCAAATCTGATGAAGACATGAAGAAAAGTGGGTTTCCGTACGGAAGCAGCTGCAGCATGTTGTACAAAACCTTATGAGTGGAGTTAGGCGTAAGATGTGAGTATACGGTTATATTATTGAATTTGCATGAAATAAATATGCCACAAGCTTACTAATGGGTTATATTTTATTGTCTTTTTTTTTTTTGAAAAGAATCGGTTCAGTCAGACCGGACTAGGTAACAAAATAAGAAAAAATGAGTTAATGGTAGCAAACAATCGATAATTCCTCAAACTACATTCTACTTTTATCAGATCACATTTATGTTGCAAACATCCAGGTTTATGGTATAAATTTATTTTAACTGATCAACAAAAACTGTATGCAGTCAGAGTGGACCAAGTGCATACGATCTAGCAACTAGAGAGAAGCTACGTTTTTCTGATAACCAGAAGATGCAAGGTATTTCAAATGAAATATTGATGATGATGGGCCACCTCATTCCCCTACAAAGGTTTGAGTAGGCCGATTTATCTTATAGATAATATTTATAAACCAATATTATAAAAAAAACAAAGCGAACTGGCTCTGTTGCAGACATAAATATCAATTAAGCACAAGTTTGATGTTCCATTAAAAATAGGCATAAACTGCATAAACTACATTAAAAATAGGCATAAACTGCATTAAAAATAGGCATAAACAAACAAAGTCATAGATTCAACTTCAGGCACAAAGTTTTTTTCCAAGGCATGCCAAGAAAATTTCCAACCCGGGAAGATCCTTGGCAATTGATATAATCTATATAATATTGAATTTCTCCGCATCAGAAGATTCTTCCCTTCGTCCTTTAATCCTTTGGGGCAAGGTGGTATTAAAAATGTCCCACCGTTATTACGCATCAAAAAGCATCATCATTTTTTGACCCACCTAGAAATATTAGAATAGCTGCGTGCTCATAATTTTGTTTTTGGAACCTTCTTACTTGAAGTAGTTGGGAATACCATTAGCGAATGTTTGAAATATATTCGATTGCGTTGGGAAGGTTTATCATCATATCAAAACACACCAATTTTTTTCAATGATATAAAATTTCTGTGCAACATGGGTATTTTTATTTTCTAAAATTCTGTGCCTCAAATGGTTCATTAACACGGAAGAATAATTCGTATCGAAGCACAATGTATATGCTTTTCAGATTTATAGTTATTGGAAAGTTGATCGAATTGTACTTGAAAATACATACTGATGCTGTTTCAAGCCATAGAACCAGTTTGTTTTGTTGTATAGGTTTAGGTTTAGTTAGAAACTGTACAGTTTAAAATACACACGTACTGATATGATATGATTTCATCATCAAATTGTTTAGTCAGATTGTTCAACGGGATATCCAGAGATTGATAGTGTTTCACACATCAGCTAATGATCCCCCTGCATACTCAAAATGTTTCGCTTTCAGTTTCGTGTCCATTGTTTTTATCCAAAATCCGTAATGATCATGAGAAAGTATTAAACCTGATAACTTTCGAGCAAGAGGAGTCATCCGACTTTCAACCCCCATGAAAACACCGCGTTCTGGAGCGTTTGTAGCAACGAATATTGCATCAGGATTCAATTGATTAAAATGATGAATCACATTATCTGGACCACCATCAGAGTAATTGTGATTACTGGCTTGATTATTCCCTAATACCTAATACCTAATAATTTTTTATACCATTGTATCGAATTGTTTTAGTACGAGCAATGTACTCCCTTCCTCCCTTCATGTGTTACGTAATTTGTGCACGATGCCTTACATGATCTTGATAAAGAGTAACTAAGAGCTGTAGAAGAACAATTGGGAAGAATGATTTTTTTTATTTTTTATCCCATTTATTTATTTAAGGCTCATTAGCATTTTTTTTTTCATTGCTATACTTGTAGAGTAAGATTTTTTATCTTGTAAATTTCTACAATCGGTGTCTATGTTGTTCTAACCACATTATTTCAAATAAAAAAAATTAAAAAAAACTCTTAACTGATTACAATTAAATATACATATAACCAATTAAACAACTAAATATATCATATATGCCCGTTCCATTCTGCCTAATTCCTTCTGCCTATCCATTCCATACATTCACGATAGAATTTTGCAGCTGATTGTATGGTTTTAATGTAGGTTGGAAGCTGATTCCACAAAGTAATTGCACGAACGAAGAAGGTACTACTGTAGTGAGTGGAGTTATGTTACGGTACGATGTAGTGTCTTACTCGAGAGCTTCTGAATGGTTGCAACTTTTCAGAGAGGTAGTTTGGACCTTGATGGATAATTTTGAATAAGGTAACACAACTTCTAACTTTAATGAAATCAAAAAATGAACAGCCCAGAAGCTGCTGTTGTAGGTGGCTTACACTGTCATATAAGTTAAAAACCCAACGCACGCAATGATTCAAGGCAACTCTTAAACGATTTAGAGCACTAGCAGAGGCATTCAAAATCAACTCTAATCCGTAAAAAAAGTGTGGCCTCAAAAGTGAACTGAAAAGCTTCACGTTTGTTGAAATGGATAACATACGAGCCGTAAGCCTTAAATGTCTCAATCCGGCATAGATTTTCGCGCATTGGGAGTTAACTTGGGAATCCCATTCTAAATCACGCTGAAAAATTATACCGAGATTAGAAACTTTATTAACATATTCAATAATATCATTATTAATTACTAGGCTTGGTAATTCAATACGTAAATGCCGTCTGGAAATGAACATGGCTTTCGTTTTGGATGAATTTATTGGAAGAAGATTCCTTAATGACCATAGTGAAACATTTCTCAAATCATTGTTGATTGAACAGATCATTTCGTCGACAGATGCATCAATTGAGCAATGATATAATTGAACATCATCTGCAAACATGTGAATCCTGCAGGTTTGTAGCACTGAGGGAAGGTCATTGATGAATAGAGAAAATAAAATTGGACCCAACACTGATCCTTGAGGAACACCTGATAGTATACTGATGGGTGCAGAGAGTTTACCATCTATATCAACCACCTGAGAACGAGCACTTAAATAAGATTTAACAAAATGTACAGCCTTACGAGAGAATCCGAACTGGTGGGATAATTTTTCCAGTAGTTTGACGTGAGAAACCCTGTCAAATGCTTTGGCAAAGTCAATAATTATTAGGAAGGCAACTCCCCTTCTATCAATAAATTTGTGTATATCATCGTGAACTTTGAGCAATGAAGAAGTTGTACTGTGCCCTGATCGGAAACCTGATTGGTAGGGACTGAGCAGGTCAAATCGATTTATATACTCTTGAACCTGGTTTTTAAGGATCTTTTCGAAAGCCTTAGACAAAGAGCAAAGGATGCTAATGGGACGAAGATTATTCAAATTTGTGCCTGTTGCTTTTTTCCTAATTGGAATTACTTTCGCGATCTTCCACGCCCGAGGAAATTTACCACTTGATATAATCAAATTAAACAGATAGGAAATTGGAGCTATAACGAAGGGCAGGATTAGCTTAATAAATTTTAAGGGAATTCCATCTAAGCCAATTGCATTGGAAGTTATAGATGAGATAGCCGCCACAATTTCCGAGTTACTAAAAGGAGAAAAATTGAAACCATCAGCGTTCTCATATGGTATCGCTGGTAATTCGCAGTCTATAGTGAAGTTTTCCCCAAAAAATGTATTTACTTCATCGGGAGAATTGTTAAACTTTATGCTGTAATTAGAGCTACTAACAACATTCAAATGCCTTACTTTTTTCCACATCTCTTTGCTAGAGTTATCAGATTCCATGAAAGTACTTAAGTAGTTACGTTTAGCCTTGTTTATCAAATGAGTTACACGATTACGTAACCTTCTAAACTGCGTGTGATCTTGTTCATTTTTTGAAGTGACCCAAAGTCTGTACGCAACATCTCTCTCAATCATTGAGTTCAATATGTCATTATTAAACCACTTTGCTCTTGAGTTGATCCTCACTGGTCGTAGAGGGACAAAAAATTCAAAGAAACTTACCATATTCGTATTAAAAAGCTAAGAAGAGCTAAGTCGGAATCAGTAATACTATATAGTCGGGACCAATCAAAATTTACCAGCGTGGTTTGTAACAAAGAATAATCAATGCGATTATAATCTCTAAAAAACTTCTGATGACCTTCATCACTACGAATTATGTTGAGGGATGAGAAAATAATATCGTGTTGAGAGAAACCAGGAGCAGCAACTTGATTGAAATTTAGTACGAAATCAGTGTCATTTGTTATCAATAAATCAATTAATGAACTTCCACTCGAATAAAAGTGTGTTGAAACGCTACAAAAACTTGAAGTTCTACCGCCAGGATCTCGTAAATTAGTATTGAAATCTCCCGTCAAGATTACATTAGAGTAATTAAGAAACAATTCTGAAAACTTTTGGTCCAGGAAGATAGAACAGTCTATCCGAGGGGGAGAATAAATAACACCGAGAAGAAATGTGTTATTGTTCACCCGAACTTCAATGAACATATATTCAGTTCGATTACGGTCTTCCATCTCCGCTACCACCTCAGAAACATCGATTACCTTACAATTAAGATCTAGTTTGTGGTAAAAACAAACGCCTCCACCTCGACTGTACCGTCGATCATTTCTTAAAAGTTGATAACCATCCATAGCAATTATGCTATCGCAGATACTCTCATTTAACCAGGTTTCAGACAAGCAAATTATATCAATTTTACTGTCGGTAAAGCATTGCTTAAATTCATTGAACTTGGTTAATTGACGAGCACATAAGGCGGCTCGCACACCGGAGCAATGAGCAACTAGCAACTGTCAACATGCAATAAGCAATATTATCACCAATGGATTTTTCCATTTAATCTTTGTTGATCTCGCACACCGACGCAATACGATATCGCTGTCGCCTTTACAGAGCAACACATGTCGCTAGCAACACGGCGTGTCGGTTGAATAGCAACTTATCGCTCATATTTTGACAAGTTTCGTACATTAAGGCGATTGTTTGCATAATGTCAGGGGTTTTTATTGCTCTGGTATGCGAAGAACAACAAAATATGTTTCCTGTTGCATATTGTGTACTGCAGTTTGCTAGTTGCTTATTGCTGCGGTGTGCGAGCCGCCTAAGCTTTGTACGTTCATATGACACACATTTATACAATCATCAAGTAATGCCACATTCATAACAGCTCGTGGAATATCAGCAACACCTTGTCCCGCTCGTACAACGTTCATCTGATTGACCGACATCGAAAAACATAAACATGATCAATAGTATGGACTGAAGAGGCAAAATAGGCGGCAGGAACGGAATAAGCAGTGAAGTAAAGTTCAAAACAATATACATTTCAAAAGAATTCTTCAATATTCTACTCATTCAATAATGTGGTTTTCAATCGCTAATATCATTGAAGTCGATACAATGCAACAATGATTTCTTCCGCTACGGTGGCGGAGAGGAACAACAAAAACAGCAAGAACAACAGCAATGGCAGCAACAGCAGCAACAGCAGCAACATATTCGATGTCTATTGATGTTTGACTTTCAGGAGGGAAGATAACAAGGATAACTAAAGGAGTTGAATGACGGGAAGAAGAAAAAATGAAGGAATAAACAATAACTTGTAAGGAAGGGGTTTAATATCAATAGTTGTTGGTGTTCTCCGGTTGAAACTTCGCTAACTGATCCACATTATATATCGGCAGCGCTGCTTCACGAAAATAGATCCATCCTTGGAGTAAAAAAGTTGAATTATCCCACGTTGCTTCAGCTTAAGAGCAATCCCTTTGATACGACGAGCCGATTCGGTGAGATTTTCATTTATGTAAATGCGCCTGTTGACATCATATCCAAGCTGGGCCAAACTCAGATTCCTTTTGGCGCGGTAACGATGAAAGAATTCATCCCGGGATGCCCTGAAGGCAAATTGGATTAGAATGGGTGGAGTTGCGCCTGCAACGATAGGTGCTCTGGCCAAACGTTTGGTGTATATCAGTGGAACTTTTGTATCGCAATATCCAAGTGCAAGGGAAACTTTCTGCACCACAATATCAGTGTTTTCCGTAGAACTGTATGGAACACCGGTAAGGATAAGATCGTTCGATTTTGATAGCTTGTTAACAGCATTCCTATTCTTGTGAACATCCGATTCCAGTTGTGCGTGAGAATCATTCAACTTGTTTAGATCACGTGCATAATCGGTTTTAAACTGATTCACCTCGTCACGTAGAGTCGCAATCTCACAAACCACTGCATAATTACTAGATTCGATCTTCTGCTCGATCTTCGCGTTCTCCTCATCGATCATTTGTTTTATTTGCAGCAGTAAGCTGTCGAAGGTTTCAAATTGTTCCTCGGTCTTATCCAGGTCTTCCCTTGATCGTTTTTTGTTTTGGTTCTCACTGTTGGTAACAGTAGACAAAGCAATAGCAGTTTTACCCATCTTCGCAGCCGCAGCACGAGTCAATGCTTTGTTGGTGTTCATCCAGTGAATGGTTAATACGGTGTTTGTGTATAACAATGTGGATGAACACTTTTTATTAGAGAGTCGCACTTTAAAATTGTTTTTATTTTTACTTGCGTCAACAATGTTCGTAAACTCCACACTGCTCAGGTGAGTCTTAACGGAACGAGTCAAATAATCGAACGAAGGTGTTGCTTGAGTATGTAGAACAAGCCAAAAAACTTCATCGAATCGCGACTTTATCGAACAACTTACATCCTGCTGGTATCAGTGATGCCAGATGTAACGAAGCCGAATTTTAATCGTGTACATGTCACATGGTTATCATATCTATAATTAGCACATTACACAGTTGCCATTCACCAGTATTCCTTCTATACCATTACATATGGTACATTCACACAGTAGCCATTTAGGCGTAAGAGTATTCTTTCTGTTCTTCCATTATCCAGTTGGACCACCGGACAGCGGAGACAGTTGTTTGATCATTGTTGAGTTATTTATAGAACAGCAGCCCGATGTGTCTTGCAGAGCAGAGCAGTTGTATGGATGAATCGATCTTATTTCGACCGTGGATCGATCTCCATCGCTGATGATTGTTGCGTGGACGTAGCTATTCTGTAACAATACAAAGATGGTCAATGAGGGCCCTGAGTTTTGAACTCACGATCGATCGCTTACTAAGCGAACGCGCAACCAATGTGGCTACGGAGACCCCCGCGGGAAGAATGATTGAAAGCTATCAAATTTACACAGCTTTAAACTTCGAGTTCGGTTTACTCGAAATCATAGTTATGTTACTTAGTCCGTTCTAACCGAACACCAATCATATGTTTTGTTCTTTGAAATTGGCAAACAACATGTGGAATAGATTATGTCGAGGATTTTGACAAATTTTAACAAATTTACCCGAACTCGCAGAAATAATTTTATGGTTTTTGCTTCGCACGTGCTTTGAATATGATTTTTGCTTCGCAAGTGCCTTTTAAAAGTTGAATAGTTGTGTGCCTACTGGGGAAAACAGAATAAAAACGTATCAGAAAAGTCCAAATTATACAGTGAAAAAAAAAAAATTTCAATTATTTATGAGCTTTTTCAGCTTTACTTCCCGAATGGAATGGATAACCCGGTATAAGTAATATTGAATAATGAATTACTTGAAGTTAACTGTTCTCGTTGTGTATGAACGTCTATCTAAATCTCTACAAAAGTGCTGTGAAAAATACATATTTTTATATTCATTATTACTATTACTTTTCTAATGTTAATGTCAATACAATAACTCACTTCTTAGTGAGGTAACGATCATATTCGTGTTAGTTTTAGTATACATAATTTTTGCGACTCATTTCGTGAAATGAAGATATTATTTTCAATTTGTCATGTATTAAAAATCACGTTCATTTAACTCCAACGGTTGAACCTAGGAAATTGGACATCGTTCGAGAGATACAAAGAGTAATGCACTGATGCCGTCAGTGCCATCGAAATATTCAGTCAATTACATCTTATCACTGTTTATATTATTGTTTCAACAATTAGCACTTCAACTACACACGTACGCACTACCTCGTCATCATCATCGAGCACATACACACATTACACTACAACATTACATCTATGATTGTATGTACAGATTAGGCAAAGATAGAGTCGTGTTGCTCCGGGAGTAATGTTGCTTGAAGTTTCTTTAGTACAACGGTGTAGACTCACGTTTACGAGTATGTACAAGTATGTTGACAGATACGGGCGGAAAGTAAGAAAAAAGCATTGTGTGATTGTTGAGAAAGTATGAATACAGTTTTTATGATAGTAGTGCTTTCAATAATGGATTTAGTATACGTTTTATGTCATTTGTATGTTTATGCTGACAGTTATATCTATGCGTGGCGAACGTGGTATTTATTAGCATAATTGATTAGTTTTTTGTTATTTTGACTGAAGGAAGAACAGGAAGGAAGAACAGGTGAACTGAGTGGTGATGAGAGGGTAGTATACAAAAACAAAACAATGAGTTGAAGAGATGAATTTAAGTGAAACGACTGTGAATGTCGTGCAGCGAGATGCTTCACGGCAGAATTCTTAGTTTTCTGGTAAAATGTTGAGTGTGTCCTGGGATTGCTTAGGAATGTGTAGAAAGAAGCGACAAAGATGAAGAAATGACCAATGAACAACAAAAGCCAGGACATTACAAAATTATGTAGTATAGAATAGTTTAATGGCAGTAAAGGTGAATTAAGTGCCTGTCCATTATATTCAACATCAAACAGCAGATTATTACTCTTGCACAAAGGCTGGTTATGCTAGTCGCGCTGCTGTTTGATGTCAATAATTGACATTTTACGTTCGAATGATAGTCGACGGGAGAAGTCAAAAAAATACAAAATCTTTAATCCAGAATTGAATTGAATGGGAGTCGTGATAATGGCTTCCACTTTCGGAAGCGTTTTGTGATATGCACATAATGTGGACATGTATTGGATATATCCAAATACGTCAAAATATAATAATTGAATTTTAATGATCGTTGTGTAATGTATTTTGCTTTAATTCTCAGTAGTGAAATATATTCGACAAAAACTAGAGGAGCAAGGTGCAATACTGATTTCTTTTGTGATTTCTGAACGTGTTAAATGAGCATTTGTAGATGATAAATAGTGTGTATCACTTGTTTCTAGTTTCGGAATTTAATAACACATTTTTGCTTTGTGTAATGGATGAAAATGTCGGGATATAGAAAAAAAAAGTTTCTTAAAGCTTTGGGGGACTAATACAATATTTTTGTAACCAAATCCAATTAGCCTAAACAATCAGAATAAAACGATTTTTTACTAACATGATTGTCACTGCAGGGAAGATGAAAGGACAGCTTTACAGAAGAAGTGTCATTAGAAGAGAAATTTGCTACTCATTCAATCACATGAAGGTCTCGTGAAGTTGTAACTCGACTTAGTCAATTGCCACTACAATTGGGATGATCGGTATGAACAGATTTATATTGATTTCATTGAGAAATGCATCAATCCGACGTCTTCGTCCCGTCGAAAAAAACTGGGCAATCTTTAAAAGGTAAATTGAACAGAATGTGATAATCGTGTATTTTAGTGTATTTGTGCATCAAAATACCATCTGATTTAGAAAAATGGTGGAAAAGACATAATCTAAACTTACATCAAAATTGGCCGAATATGTCTTCGTAATCATTATTTTCATGAGCATCATTCGATGTTAGTTGGTTTTATACACACTCTCAATTTATAACACGAGACAAAAAAAATCTCAAAGTCTATGTGCAGGAATTTGTGTATATCAACTATGTGCCAGGAAGAAGTTGGTACTCAATCATCCCATTCAATCCGATGTGTGGAGTAAACCAAAAAACAAAAAAAAACAGATGTTCTTAGCGACTGACAAACATATATCGTACAGAATACCAAAAAAAACAGGTACACAAACACAAAGTACGGAGCACAGGCAGAATCGAACCGAACCGGCGTTGCAAATATTTACTTGGTATCATGGTTGGTGTACTGTCCGTCGACTGTGCGTCGCGAGACTTGGTCCTCACGGTCACTGCTCGGGGATTGAGTCCGACCAGTTTGCCGATGTCGATCAGCGCGTGATCGCCGGTGGGTGAATCCACGTCGGTTACTTTCTTTCCGTCCGCGTACACCGCGTATCCCGTTACGGGTCCAGACGAGGGAGGTCGTGTCACCGGTTGCCAGGTGACCAGCAACGTGCCGTCCTGTGGTCCTGCCTCAACCTGGATTTCCTGTGGGATTGGGAAGATAACCAAGGTTATAGCGATGAACCGCTTGGTAATGGATATTGGATATTGTGGTTAACCTGCGGTGGATCGGGTAGTCCTTTGGCCAATGTTCTGAAATCGGTGTAAGCACCAGGCGCTTCTTCAGGAGGTGGACCTGTGGTCGCAGGTTGGGATTGGCCTGATGCGCGCAAGTGTTTTGCGCGTACCGTCACGCGGTACTGTGTGCTGGGAGCTAGACCTGAAGCAAGCAATAATGTTAGTCGCTAGAAGCTGAGGGGCTCAAAAAACACGTTATACCTGTTATTGTGTGCCTGTAGACACCTGGTTTCACCGTTCGTACTTCTACATTGTTCACACAAACGACATGTTGATGGTTGGAATTCGCTGGCAGCCACGAGATGATCGCACTAGAACACGTTATGTTAGTGGCCCTAACCGCCGATGGTCCTAAGTGTGCTGTATCACGTCCGATAATCATTGTGCAAGCAGCATCGCGAGAGGTTCTACGATTTTGTGTCACACTACGTACGCTTATCCTATGTGGCTATGGAAATATATTGAGTAGTTTATTTATTCTCTGGAGAAAGTACTTAGCCAAGATGCAGAGTACTTACTCGATTGGAGTCTACTCCCTCTACTAGTGCTCGTGTGCGTTCGGTCGCCTTAACAGTCACTTTCAGTACGCCGTCTACGTACACGTGGTAGCTCTCGATCTGATTGCATCCAGGAGGATCCGGTGGCGTCCAGCCAATTAGAACGCTTTTGTTCAATTGCCTTTCCAGGGTGAGATGTTTCGGTGCAGGAACTAACAAGCAGAATACAAGATTAGTAACAAGTACATCGCAGGGATTAATGAGAAGGTGGTATACTGAAGCAAATGATGCGAGATAGAACAATGAACCATAGCGGTTATTATGACATGTGGCTTGAATTCATGAACCTCATCCTTCATCAAGAACCATCAAGAACCTCATCCTTCATCAAAAATTGCACACAAAAATTCTATTGAGATTTATAACGACCATGTACATATCGGACACAATATGCAGAGATTGGTCAAGGCCAGTGGTATTCAATCCTTTTTTCAAAGGGGCAACAAACACGTGTTAGTCGAAAAATAAGGCTGGTGTCCAAGATACGACTGAATTTTTAATGTATAAATTATAAACAGTGAAAACCAAACTGAATGAATGATTTCACTGAGTAAAGGGTACGAACGTTTCGCGAGCCACTTTGAGTGCTCAAATTTTCAAATTAACTCAAAACTAACATGTACTGTTGATTGCTCGCTGTATGAAGCGACACTGAATATCCAATCAGTTATTTAGTATTCCTCAGCAAAATTATATTTCCAACGCTCAGAACGGTAACAGAAAATCGGAACCGAATCGTGCGTGTGGTGGGATGGCGGCGTCAACAGCAACCGCTGTGGAACAAATTTTCGCCTTCAGTTTTCCACAGAAAAACGCAACTTTCACCGTTGAAAAATAAGTTCTTCACATACGGCGCTGCACTTTGATGCCACTTCCAACCCAGAAACAATGATCAATTGGAAAGTCATTCACGATTCATCAGCCATCTTGCCATCAATGCAAATGGCCATCAATTCCAAATGGCCTTTGTCATAATGATATGTGGCAAGTTCGTAGCAAGTTCGTGACAAGTTCGACGACGTCATATCGAGCATGTACAGCTAGAGGCTAAGAAAAGCGCTCTAAAGCTTAAAAGATGGCTAAAATACTAGACGGGGACAAAACTGGTCACTTGAGCATCCTGAATCTCTTACCAGTTGGACCAGCCTCAGAGATGAACCATGATTGGATGGAACCTATGACTAGAGGCGAAATAACTAAGAAAGTTTGAGAGTGTAAGAAAATCTTTCTAATAACAAAAATTATGCTCATTACACCATTAAATCCTAAACTTACAGAAGCTCTCTTCCAGCATAAAATCAACAATTCGTACGTGTGATTCAAACATAGGGGAAGTTGGCCCTGATCCGCCCCCCTAAATTGCAAAGGTATTGCATCACATAAAAGTCTTGTTTTTTTTGCGATTTCGGCATAAAAATGTATACTATAACTCTTTAACTATGTTCCCTACTAGCTAGTATGGTTCGTGTGGATTAAATGGGAAAAAGAGGCCAAATCGGGAGTCCCTGTCCGAGGCTTTTAAAAATGGTGGTCCTAAACCGACCCGCCCATGGTCCTGAACCGGCCATGGATTTCGTTGCAGCGAATCAACGATGGACAACATCTACGATATGGGTGTTGGATAAAAGGGCTCTCACAGCGGAAATCGAATATCATATTCCGATGCCATTTTAGAAAAGAAGAAAGTGGAAACGGCATAAGAAGAACGGAAATGGAGTTCGTGGAGTGAAGTTAGATAAAGAAAGAGCTAGAGACGAAGATCGTGATTTTTGCTGAATGGTGCACAACCTATAGAATGGTTTTGAATCCTTCGAAATATTGCGTATTTGTTCGTTCGATGCCTGTGTAGTATGGTCTCCGTACTACACCAATAGTATCCAGCAAATTGAATCGATTCAACGGAAATTCGTTCGTTTTTCCCTTCGAAAATTGCCGTGGAATGACCCATTGAATCTTCCTAGGTATGAAGATCGTTGCCGACATTTAATGCGACATGTCGAGGCACCACTCAGTATAGCATTGATTTTGACCTGACATTGGCGATGAGAGTGGTACAGTGTCGACGTCTGGTGGCGACTTTCTATGTGAGACCATAATTTCGAAATCGATGTTTACAAAAATGTCCAATTAGAGGTAAAAATGTCCAATTAAACGTGTCGCATTACAGGTCTGTCCAATTAGCAAAAGGGTGCATTACATGTAAATTACTGTATTAGCTTCAAGGAGAGAGGTAACCAAGGCATTATTTACTTCCGATCTTATTTCATCAAATATAGACTTAAAAAGCTCCATTCTATGACACTTGTGTAATAGTTAGATGTAGTTATTAGTAGAAATAGTAGTAGATTTATTATTTGCTAGGCCTGTTGACATTTGTAAAATAAAATAAAGAACGGAATTCTTCTTGAATGACGTTAACGTTCTCTGTGGAACTTTTTCCGTCTCAACGTATGCATTAACTAGCGTCATTTATTAATACTTAGTTGAGATTTCTTAAGCCAAATAACATGCCTTGAATGTATTCCGAGGGGCAAGCTCTAGAATCCGCGTGACCACAGTGCAAGTCGAAGGAAATTTCTTTGACGAAAAAATCATCCGGCCTGAACGGAAATCGAACCCGAACACCCGGCATGGTAATGTAAGAGGCTAACCACTCGGCCACGGGTGCATGAAACGGAATGGTGGTGGTAAATAAGCACAAAATGAAGATGAAAGCGGAAACGGAGACAGAAGTAGAAATGAATACGAGTACAACGTTCAACACCCAACGCGCACATGTTACCCAGATCAACCTCAATCATTGCGACATAGCACAGCAACTATTGTGGCAGTCAACAGTGGAAGCGAAATGTGATGTTGCAATGATCGCAGAACCGTAACGAAGCAGCAATGGTGGCAATACTTGTGATGGGAAGGCACCCCATTCAAGAAGTGGTAGAGAGCTCACAGGAAGGTTTCATGATCGTCAAAATCAACGGAATCTTCATGTGTAGTTACTATGCGCCCCCAAAATGGTCCGTGGAGCAGTTTCACCAGATGCTGGGTGTACTCACAGATAAGGTCATCGACCGAAAACCAGTCATCATCGGAAGAGACTTCAACGTTTGGACTGAGTAATGGGGAAGCAGATGTAGCAACGCCAGAGGGTACAGACTACTAGAAGCCTTCGCAAAACTAGACGTTACACTTCTGAACGTAGGCACCAGCAGCACCTTTCAAAAGGATGGGCGCGAATCCATCATCGATGTAACTTTTCTGCAGTCCTTCACTTGTGGCAAACACGAAGTGGAGAGTGTCGGAGGGATACATTTTACATAGCGATCACCAGGCAATTCTGTATAGTGTCGGTCAACGGAATCCTGCGGCTGTACGGAGAACAAGATCCTGTGAGCGGAAATGGAGGACAAAGGTTTTTGACAAGGAACTTTTCGTCAAAGTACTACGCATGTACAGCAGAACTCCTAGTCCGAGGACCGACGAGCTGACATGAACATTGGTTCAACGACTCCCACGGAATAATGTCCGCGAAACTCGAGGTTATCCTAAATGGACTCTCTCCGCAGGACAACCCACCGACGTGACCTCCCACGATGTACGGTGAGAACGAAGCCGAGAACGCACAAGTCATCCACGAAGCGGTGGCAAAAGGTTTAAAGGTGAAAAAATGCACCCGGCCCCGACGGAATCCCCAACGTGGCCCAGAAATCGGCGATCCTTGCTTTCCCCGACATGTTCAGGATGGTGCTGCAGAAATGTATGCATGACGGTCTCTTCCCTGCGAAATGGAAGATCCAAAAGTTGGTGCTGCTTCCGAAACCAGGAAAGTCACCCGGAGATCCAGCATCGTGCAAGCCTATTTGTTTACTACTATTCTCAACAGTCAGGTGAAATCACGGAAATGCAGTTCGTGTACCGGAAAGGAATGTCGACAGTGGACGCTATTCAGACCTTTATCGAGAAAGCTCAGGTCTTGCTTAAAAAAACGAAAAAGGGATCGTTACTGCGCGGTTATTTTGATCGACATGAAGAACGCCTTCAATAGTGCCAGCTAGAAGGCCATCGCCGAGGCGCTACACAGATTGAAGGTCCCTGGACACCTGTACATGATACTAAGGTGTTATTTCCAGAATTGAATCCTGGTATGCAACTCAGACCGGGGACAGATACCGAAGAACATCTCGGCGAGAGTTCCACAAGGTTCCATTGTAGGTCCATGGCTTTGGAACAAGATGTACGACGGTGTATTAAGGCTGAAGCTACCCAAAGGTGTGGATATCGTGGACGAACGACATCATAACAACGGTTATCGGCGAGACGCGAAAGTAGAAATGTTGGCGACTGAGACAGTAGACACGATCGGTAGCTGAATGGACAGTGTAAAGCTCCAGATGGCACATCACAAAACCGAGGTGCTGTTAGTGAGCAATCGCAAAGCAGTGCTACAGGCAGAAGTCTCGGTCGGATGACATACCATCGCTTCGAGGCGGGCAGTGAAATATCTCGGAGTTATGATCGACTACCTGCTAAACTTCAACCAGCAATTCGATTATGTATGCGAGAAGGCGGTAAACGCCATCGTTGCGGCGGTGAGGATGTCAAATAGCTTTGGTCCGAGCAGCAGCAAGAGGCGTCTCTTGGCAGATGTATCGTCGATATTGAGGTACGGAGGCCCTGCCTTGTTGGTGGCTCTGGGAACCCACCGAAATCGGAGGAAGCTGAACAGCACATTCCGATTTATGGCCATGCGAGTCGGATAGGATCATTTCGACAGAAGCTTTGTATGTAATCGCTGGTATGATTCCCATCTGCATCACTCTGGCGGAAGACAGTGAACGCTAGAAACGCAGGGTAACCAGAGGTATCCGCAAAACGATGAGAGTGGAATCGATGGACAAATGACAGCAGGAATGGGATGCGGTAGAGAACGACAGATGGACGTACAGGCTGATGTCGGTACTATCGAACTGGTTGAACAGAAAGCACGGTGAGATTAATTTTCACTTGAGCCATGATTGTCTGGACATGGTTGCTTCAGGCAATATCTATAATAATATAATAATATAATATATATTGGGTACGCAGTGTCACCCCTCTGCCCGGAGTGTGGAGATATGATAGAAACGCCGGAGCACGTCTTTTTTGTCTGGCCCAGATTCACCGCAAGGCGCGTGATGGTAAAGGAGATGTGTCGCGACGAAAGGATCAGGAATGCCGTGAACAGTGCAATCACACAAATCATGTCAGAGCTGGAGCGAAAGTAGAAGGCCGACCAACGTGCTGACAACGTCTGACTGTGAAAGATGAACAAAGACGACGACTGCTGCAACGGATGGTACCCCACGAGCGTGGATGTGACGGAGTGCGCGTCATGTTGGAGGACACTGCCTAATTGGCGCTTCGTTGGGAAGTCAAGTTGGAGGGCAATTCCTAATCGGTAAACGTCTCGACGAGTGAACGGATGCTGGCTAAATGGAAATTCAACGAAGAAATAAAAAGGGTATAACAGGTGAAGTGCATAAGCACAGTCGCCCCCGAACTAGTCGCCGGTGACTGACACCGAGTTTTCGCTCAGGCTGCGTTAGTCGCCGGTGACTGACAGTATAAAATATTATAATAAAGGTAACTAATATAAGCATACAAGCTTATAAGCATTTCCTTACGAACAAAAATAGCTTCCAATATGATAAGAAACGATGGCCCTAATACGTTTAAAAATTTCCATAGAGTCGCTATAAAACCGTGGCCATCAACGTGTTAAAAGTGTTCATAGTTTATGATCGATATCTGAATGCGAAGGAAAAAGTCTGGTGCGCGTTGGCAGTGCAGTTCAGTTGTTTATTTGAAGGGAACCAAATGAACGGAAGACGCTGACAGCTGCAGAAGCTGATATATGAGTGATACTCCAATCAACTACTGTAGTAGTAAAATTAAAAAAATAACCAAAAAGTTATTCTAAAAATTTCGATGCATTCTAAAATAATATCCGAAGTGATACACAAGTGGACTGAATAATATAATTTTAATTCGACGTCGAAGATGCGATCGTGTCCTAGGTACAACTCCTTAAGATTTTTGTGATTTTACCAATATTTATAGATTTTTGCATTCAAAGCAGTTTTACCACTGCCCTCAGCTGGCAAAGCGGTATTAATGCTCAAATCTTTGCACCCCAAACGCTACGCTTTTGTTTACGAAATTTTGAACTTGTACTCCAGTGCAGATGCAGAAATGATGTGTATAAATACAGAACCACTCTCCACTAGACGTCATGAAAATCGACGCCTTGCCTCCACCGAATATGCACCACTATGTGCGATACCTGTTTCCCATTCTTACTTTCTATCGAGCAAAACAGCTGTTTCTGACATCAGCATTGAGAAATATTGTTGTCTGCTAGCTGGAGCGAGACTGTGACTTGAATGTGATGATCATGGTTTGAATTCCAGAGACTTTAAATTTTCTCAGTTCTTTCGCTTCTAGCCTTGAAAAAAACCCGTTTTGGAAAACTAAATTAAACTCTCGGCCTGCAAAACTGCCCTTTGGTCACTAGCTGGATGACTGATGAATCGTGAATAATGAGAAATCGTGAATAGCTTGTTTATACTCGATGAACTGAAAACGCTGCATTTTCTATTTCTATTTCATAAAAACTTGTCCTGTTTTATAATTTGGCACCATTACTGAAAATCGTAGCTACGTTGAACAAAATAGG